>NW_004797872.1:455463-482239 GCF_000002075.1 Aplysia californica | reverse complement strand
CAACCACCACCAAAAAAAAGTGGTAATCGGACAAAGAAAGTATCAAAACCGATCAATGGCACTTTGTGTTTAGACAACTTTTCACAGACCCCGGTAACATATCTTTCACTAGTAGAATGCAAGCTCAGTTTGGGCATGTAGACAGGAAAAAAAACAACACAATTTATAGCTGATATAACAAAGTTGACATGAAGTGTGTTGAGTTTGTGCATGGAGTGTCAGTCTGGTAGGACCACAATCACATTGATATTATTTTGATCTGTATATTTTTATATTCATCAAAATATATTCTTCATCCTTTGGAAATCAAAAGAAACTCAGATTTTGATTTTATTTAGTGCAGTTTATAGCAGAACACCACATTACTGATATTGAAGCTCAATCCCTTAATCATTGAATCACAAAGTCGGCTAGGCTAGTTGGTTATATCTGAAGTATTGTTTTGCTTTCGACTTCTACTCATTTGGTAGAAACGGATTTGTAGTAGGCCCTGTAGAGGTGCTCTAATCTAAGAAAAACATTCCATTCATTTTGCTATGAAGATAATCTGTAAACCGTTTGTGATAATATTATTTTGGGTAAATTTTAACTTATGCACCACACGTATAGATCTAGATACATTGATTTGGGGGCTAAACTGTCCACAATTTTTGCCGTAGAACACACGTATGGCCACTAAAACCCTTGCAAATAAATTATTTTCAAGTAAATATCAATCCTAATTGCCAAAACGTCAAATCATTGTGAAAAGCAGGGGGGCATACCTCCCTGAAACCCCCCAGATTCTTTTTATGTCAGGCATGCCCCCTCGAAACCCCCCATATTGTTAAATTTACTATTTTCAAAAATCAATAACTCAATAACTATTGATTTGCTGCAAAAATTAAGACCTTAACTCGTGTTTAGCATGCAAAATACTACTAGGAAAGAAGTATATAAAACGTGAACATGAGACGGGTGTATAAGTTTTTAAAAAATCCTTATTTTGTTTAAACACACATGGTGTCTTTATTTTGATTTTACATTATTACACTTGTTAAAATTACGACCTACTTTGTAGTGTTTATCATCTTCACAAAAGCAACAAATAATTAGGCCTAGTTAAATTATACACGTAACTATGAATTTAACACGTGATATCTTTTAAAAAGAAAAAACAAAAACCCTGCAATTTTTACGCAATGTTTTGATCGAGAATTTGACACTATCAAAACGTATCAAAACATATTATTAGATGCGGCACGGTGTTCTAATCAATTAATTCTAATCATCATGATGAATGGGGGTGGGGCATGCGAAGCAAAGGGGTGATTTTATTATTCCAGTAGGCCTATTCGTTTGAAAAACGCTTTGAAAATGTACAAAAAATAAAATCTATCGGTCTGCCAAAACGCAGTTTAGTATATTTCTGAATAAAAACTATTTTCTAAAAGAATATAACTTTGATAATGGTCGATCTTGTAAACAATAAATTACATTGTTTCCGTCTGTTTATGCTATTGCTGATTTGACGCCAAATTGTACTTCAAAGGTCATTGGTCTATTGGTTTTATCACAAGAGCTCTTATTTCTCCAGCCAGACTTCCGGTGATTTATTTATGTTACTGTGTTCCCGTGAGCCGCGATGATATTGATAAACAAACAATGGTTTTGCTCTCTTTCAAGAACCATTCAATGCTGCCTTTGACTCAAGTATATTGTGCATGATGACATAGTGATAGTGCAGGGCTGGTAGATCTAAATTGCTGGAACGTGAGTTTATTGCTCATACTAACTCTTATGAAATCCATTCTCGGTAGAGTCTTGAGTCTGCTTTCTGTTTCTGTCTACTGTCTTAGTCTTAGTCTTAGTAGATCTAGATCTAGATCTAGTAGTAGAAGTTTAACCCTCGTCCTGCGGGGGTCGGGTTTATATCGCCTGATAAGCCTATTTCGACACCTCGCCTGCTTTCTGGTCCCGAGTCAGTCTAGCCCCTGGCTCCGTGCACGCGCGCCGAGCATCATCTCACGTGAAATCCGGGTCCTGCGTCGGATCCCCATTCACGCAGGTCAAGTGTGTGTGCGTCAGTCTGCTTGAGTTTGTGTGCGTTTGTGGCCTTCTTCTAGAACCGCCTGCGTTGGTTCATAACCGAGGCATACTTCTCATTCAAAACACGCCTAGAAGTTGGTTGTTCTAGATGTCCGTCCAATGAAATTATAGAAGAAATTTACCTACTTACTTAGACATGAGGAGCTCGAAAGGAATAGTCAGGAAACAAGACTTCCATATTTCTATGCAAAATCTTTCAAATGAGCTTGATTTTGTATGAAATGATACTAGAATCTAGATCTAGATCTAGATCTACCTGATAAAAAATAAGCTTGTTTGATAGTTTTGAATACCATTGACGCCATTGTGCAGGTTGTAAAGAACAATTTGAGTGCAAAACATTAGGAAATTGACCTATATTATCCCCTTTCGAACCTTAGGTCATAATTCATAACAACAAGAGCGTCTAGCAAGGTTATTCGAATGGGCATAACTTCTGGTAATGTCTTTTCAGCTTATGAGAGGGGGTTATTCATGTGTTTGTAACACTTTATAAATAGAAAGCTATGAAAGGTAGAGCGTTATTTTCATCATCGATTAACACACACACTCCCACGGTATTCATGGCGAAAAAAACACACGTTTCCCGGCGTGCGCGTACGGCGTTGTTCACCAACAGTACACACTGAGTGAACCCGGCGGCCTGCCCGGAATGTCCGACATAATCGATTGCTGATAAGATTCGCATCTCAGCACAGACGCAGGACTAGAGTTAAGTTAGAAGCTAAGGCTAAGCTAATATCTAATCTAGATGTAGATCTGCATTATATTATAGTCACTACACTACCTAGGCACACTAGTCTAGATCTACACTCTACAACTACACATCACTAGCACACTACACGGTACTACACTAGGCCTACATAACCTACACTCTTCAACTACACATCACTACAGACTGCACCACACTACACTGTACTACACTATATACAGCATTACCAAATAGTCATTCTAATAGCCTTTTATTCTAATGTATACGTATTCACTTTCTTCTGACGGCGATTGAAACAAAATAGGCTACTAGGTGACTGTTCACGGCGCCGTGAACTTAGTTTGTAGAATCATACACCATTGCTAAAACGCTAGGTTTATTCCAAGCAGATGAGGAAACAGCTCGGAAATGCCGGCGTGAAAAAAAGGTGTCGCAGTGGTCCGAATGCAATGGAGTTTACGGAGGGCAAAGGCGGGCACATCAACACAGGCACGGTCGACAAGGCCTTGCTCGCTCAGCACGTGGAACACAACTACGATCCTCTTCCCGTGTGCAGACCCGGAAATGCTCAACAACTTGCAAATAAAAGTCGTCCGAAGAAGAAGGGAATATGGAAGAAGGCAAAGGCGGAAAGAGGGGTGGGAGGGGGTGAAAAAAAGAAGCAAAAGGGGAAAACGGTAGGGGGTGAAGTGAGCATGATCATTCTAATGGCAATGAAGACATTTCAGGTGTATAAGAACATTTCTACAGGACAGCGGCGATCTTTAAATTGTTGGGGCAGCATTTTCTTGCTCATTCAGGATAAAAATTGAAGTTGTGAGACGTCCATCTACGAACATTTGTTTGTTATTGTTCTATTTTCCTCCCTCTTGGCAGTGTGTTTCTGTTTGGTATGTGTTTTTAGTTTGAGCTTAGTAAAGACATGGTCTGAAAGTTGCTTACTTCTCCAGAAAGACAAATATATATATATTTGGATGAGGGCTGTACAGAGTAATTTTGTCAAGGGGACTGTAGCCGTTGGATGAAATCGGCAATCTAGTTGTATCAACATTGTCAAAAAGTGTGCAGCTTTGATCATTTTTTTTCGAAAGTGCGCGGCTCTGATAGTTTCCTGACAATACAGTATGACTTATTAAGTGCTTCAGACTATCATGTTATCTCCAACTGACAAATTCACTTTGCACTCTCACATTATATAATATAGGCAGTGTGTTAGTCAAGGTCTAGTCTAGTGGTACAGTCTATCATTAGTATTAGTTTGGGTTAATTTTAAATTGTGATCCCATTATTTTTTAAATTGTGTAAATATTTGAACTGTGTTTTTACTAAATGAAAAGCAGTCTGTGTCTGTGTGTCCTTTCACTTTTTGTCTTGATTACACTAAATTGCAGTTTTATTTTTCAGTTTTCTCAATGATCTCTTTTTTATGCATCCATACACAGCACCACAATAAGCGCTTGGCGGATGCTCTGGTGTGGTTTGCTCCTTCTGTCCTATCAAATATCTGTCGTCCTTATCACCCTTCCTTATTTTTTTATGTTTGTTACTCTCATGTAACATTTCTAATCTTCGTCACTTATATGACCTAATTGTGCTGCGAGTGCCGTAAAACTTTTACTGAAACTAAACAGCACCATCTCTCTCTTGCAATTTTTAAATCCCAGTGGAGCACAGGCCATCAACAGCATTACTCCTGCCAAGCCTGTCCTGGGCATCCTTTTCTATCTGTTTCCATGATGTCCCCGCTTTTTCAATTTCCGCTTGTACAGCTCGCCTCCATTCCATGCCATCTTTGGTCTTCTGGTCGACAGGAGGTTTCTTGGCTTCGTGGCTTCCTTTCGGCTTTCACCACCCTGCATCATTCTACACTCCATCTCTCCTCTCCTCGGTGATGAAGGTCCTCCATCTTCCAGAACTGGTGGTCGTGTTGTTTTTGCTGTTTTTTGTTTTACGGGAAAGGGCTGCTAACCCTTTGCCCAACCGACCTTAGTCGCCTTCTACAACATGCGCGGTACGGAAGTGGTCCTATTCTTTGCTCCCCTGTCTCTTGGACAGGGCCCCGAAAACCACACGGGTGAAACAGCACCATACTTTGATGATTTATCCATGAGTCATGTCTTGACACTCTTGCCTTTTTAAAGTTTTTATTTCACTTTGATATCAAGACAAATATGCAGGTTTATCAAAAACCAGTGCCGATTTCTACCAATGTTGACTTGTTGAGTTGTTTAACAAGTCTGGCTATCATAGATGGAACAGAATGTTAGTAAATGTGAGAAGATTCCTGCCAAAATCTGTGTATGTGTTAATCTGAAATAACATTATAATACAAAATATAGAAGTATTAAACTGGAAATGGTGGACTTTCCTTTCAGATGTCATTGAACAAGTGTCCATACCTCCCCCCCCCCCCCTGTTGTTCTGTTGTTGTTTTTTAATGTGGTGAGGATCCTTGTATTGTTGCACAATGATAAGCTATCTATCGAAATAACTTCTATTCCTAGAGTTCATCTGATGGAAGAGGTTTCTAGAAAACTATAAGGCACATGCATTATGATTCTGTTTAAAAGTAATGTCAAAAGTAGATTTATTCAATTGTGGAAAGAAGAAAAACAAAACCCAAAAAAACAAAGATGGTGAGTGGGAATGTTTTCTATCACTTTCTTTGTCGTGATCTGAGTTTTTATGGAAAGTCTGTGTGAGTAGTAGATTAGCAAAAACAAGATTTTATCATGACCAGTTGCACAAGAAACTGTAGCACTAGATCAATGCAAGAATATGGAGAGATAGAAACACATTCAGTCAGATACGATTTGTGAAACCATTTTTCAACTTCTTACAAGCCTTGCCCATCCATCACAATTTGATAGTATTAGAAGTTTGCCTAATTTCACTTTTGTGGCTTTTTCCCCTCAGCATTGGGAGCTCATCTGTTCGCAAAATGGATGGTGATCAGTTCCAAAAGGAAATAGATCTTCCTGTTTGACTGAAACACAAGGAAGACTACTCATGATTTGGGATGAAGCCGTTTTCCTTCTGGGAGGGATCAATATGCAGTTTGTGAACAGAGAAGCTCTGTTCATTTTGTGTGTGAACTATGCATTTTTCTCAGTGGTTGTTTTATCTTTTGTTCTTGTCATCATGTTGATGACTCACACATCACAGACTCATCAGGATTTCATGACTTCTTTGTCAATGATGGCTCTCAGCTTTATCTTTATCGACTTGGTGATAGCAAATTTTTTAGTTGAATCAATTCGACTACAGACAGAGATTAAAGCCATATATCAAATCTGAGACAGATAGTAAAGTCCTGAATATTTTTTTTTCCATTGTTATAATCTGCTTTTCAAGAAACAGACAATTTTATCCTGTGCAGTATTCAAAGACATCAGAGAACATTAAGACCCTAAATATATTAAATTTTACCATGGCTTCAAGTAGACCAAATCAGCCGTCCAGTTTAGTCACCCAAAAGAGTCTCTCTTCTGACTCTGGGGTCATGACCATCAACTCTGAGGGGTCGTATAACGGCTTAGAGTTGTTCGAGGACAGTGCCTTGAGCCCTGTGAGCCCCAGCTCTGCCTTTTCTGTGTCCTCCATTGGGAACATTGAGCACAGCTTTGTGGACGCCCTTTTGCTGTGCCAGTGGGACAACATTCTCGGGCCTCGATTGGAGCATGTTTGGTATGTCACCGGCAGACCCCAGCCTCACACCAACATACTGCGTTTCATCACCGGACAGGTGCTCAGTGGGGAAATTTGCAGGGATGTACACTCTAGCCAGGTATTTACAAGTACTTCATAAAACAGACCTGTGTTCTTTGTGCAACGGTCATATTCATTTTGCATGATGCATGCAATAACTTTATACCAGTAAAAGACAAAGCTGATCGCATGGCACAACAGATTATATTAAAGATAAGATTGGTTTTATGGTGCAAGAAGGTAGTATGATATTTAGCACACATGTGTCACGATGCAGTGGAATAAGGCACTCGTCAATTTTTGGGCATGTGGAGTTATTGGTGTCATCTTAAAGTTAAAGCCTGTTCATTTGTCTATCTTTCAGTGACAAAAGTACCCATCTATCTTTAATAGAAGTCGAAATATTTGTGATTGAAGTAAGTAGGGTAACCTGATTTCAGAGGAAAAATAAGGGAGAAAATGACCGCCAAAGCTTGGTATCTTTGAATGCGTGAGAGTCCTTGAAAACTGAAAATGTACATTTTTTGTACCCTTAATCAACGTTTTTCAGGATAACAAAAACAGAAATGTGTTTTTAGAAGGACACAAAAGCTGTTGAGCTTAAAAACAAAAACTTTGATAAGAATTGCCAAATGGGCTGAAAAATGCCAATATCTTTGATTTGATTATTTTGACGAGAGCCTGATTCCACCACGCTGACTCACATATCTTTGAGTTGATTATTTTGACAAGCGCCGGATTCCACCACGCTGACTCACATATCTTTGAGTTGATTATTTTGACAAGCGCCGGATTCCACCACGCTGCCTCACATATCTTTGATTTGATTATTTTGACAAGCGCCGGATTCCACCACGCTGACTCACATATCTTTGATTTGATTATTTTGACGAGAGCCTGATTCCATCACGCTGACTCACATGTTACTGCATTTAATGAAGTATCTGCTACACTACTTTTTCTAACCTTGTTTTAGGAGGGGGGATGAATGAGAGAGTTTGAAATGTGACATTGATTACTTCTGACTAGTGCCAGTTTTCACCCCTTTTGTTAAGCCCTATGGTCGAACAGTGAAACTAAAATGTGTTGTCCTATAATTTTTTGGCAGATATTTTGTTTTTAAGAGATCTGTTATTAATAGATCTAGGAATATTGTTCATATACCGGACTGGTCTTTTTCTGAAAAAACACTTACTTTTTTTAGTCCTTATGCGCTTTCTTTACTTTTTGTCATCAGCCTTGTCAATTTTCTCTGAAGTGTATTTATTGTGCAGAGTTGTGAATGTTCACATACGGACCTGGGTTGTCCTTAACGGAATTTGATTCTTGTTTTCTCGGAGTAGTAAATTCCTTTAGTACCCTTTCAATGTATTTTGGAAAAAAATTGAAACTTGCAATGTTCTAATTTAGCTGATTGTTCATTTTATACATTTTTGCAGTGCGATGAAAATGCTCTGCTATTTTTTAAAGAAATAATCTACTTAGTATAAAATCATTTAAAAGTGAGTGTTATGTATGAGTCATTTGTTGTGTAATTTTTTTCCCTAATTTTTTTTGCTCAACAGATAGACTTCAAGTTCTTTGACATTCCAGATAAAGGGATCATCTTTCCAGCATTCATTTTCTCAGCACAAGGCAGCAATGGCCTCGCTCTGCAAAGTCTAGCATTAGTCATTCCCAACTCAGAGCTTACTCTTTACCTGCATCAAGTGAGACTCCTTTTCTCTCTCACGTTGTGTCCTATTATCTTAATTTTATCTCCTTTTTTGACAGACGAGCATAAAAGTGGGTTTTGAGTAGCACTCATGGTGGCTCATATGATTTCTGAACTTGCTATAGGTGGATGTGCTTGAGAAATGCATAGAAAGTTTACTGAAGAGGACACACTTTTGCTTTTGTTTTAAAAAAAACAACTAAGCAAATGATGTGCTCTGACATATATATGTGCATTATATATAAGCTTTTGGCAGAAAAGTCTGACTCCATGTCATACAACTAACTGTAGAATCACAGTTGAAAGAACTGTATATAACTACAACTGCTCATAAGAACAATGTAAGACCAAAAGGAAACATTGAGAAGGCAAATAATACCTCACTGTCTGACATCCATTAAAAAGTTTCTCATGTTTCGCTGGTACAATGCCGGTGACGACCAGAGGGTTCTCTTTCATACAGCATAAATTCAACCGCTCAGACTGTTTGCCTTTAAAAGTCAGTGATGAAACGGATCATCTTTTTTCTCAACTTTTTAGAAATTAATCCTGACATTTCCATTCCATTGTCACCGATGCTTTTTTTATGAATCTTTTGTATTTTGTATGTTTGATATCAATCAAATTAATTGGGTTTTTTGTTTTTTTCTTTTCTGCAGGTAGACTTAATTCATTCTTGGATGACAAGAATTGTAGCAAAATTAAGAGTCATTTGTGCAATGGTAAGCATTTTGATTCTTGAGAAGGGTTCTTTTTTGCTTTTTTGGATGAAAATAGTTTTGTTTATCACTTTGCAATCACACAGTCAGCAGTACAAAATACCCGATCTGGTCACTTCTCAAGCCTGGCGCAGTTCTGCGCCACGTGACTGGAACAAAATATTTTCACTGTTGCATTATTGCACCAAGTGACCCTCAAAGTGTTAGACAATACAGGAGATTTACAGTTGTAGGATGGAACATACATCATCATCGTCATCATCATCGTCATCAATTACCAAACAGTTGTCCTTTTTCTTGTTTTGTTTTACCTTGAAGCAAAACAGTTGCTACCCTATTGACACTTTGTTTTTGCAAGTCACAAATATCCGACACCAAATCAGGAGACAACTCCAAAACAAACCTAAGAATGGAACATGTATAAAAGTCTGTTTTCTTATTGGAAAATACATACACAGTATAACACGAATATATATCAAATTCGACCGGACCGGCCTCGGTAGTTTGAGGATTCCGTAGTTTGAAGAATATCTTACAAAGATAAAGAAGAAAGAAAAGAAACGGTACTCCGGGCACAGTTCAACGGATGCGTGACTTCAAGCCTTGTATGTTCCACCTGTCCGTGTTATAGTTATTCTGTAGTCTCCGTAGTCTCTGTTTTCCCACTATTGCTTTTCATGGACTGGCTGATGCTCAATAAAAATTATGAATTTTCAAGACTGGATTTGTGAAAGATAATGAGAACAAAGCCCATAAGTCTTTTGGAGAGGTCTTTCGCCGCGGATCCTCTTTGAATAGCTTTAATTTATTGAATGCAGAAAAGTGTGTATGAAGGTTACAGAGGGATTTACCTAGCCAATGCCCGTCATCTTCCCCTGCTGTGTGGGTAGAGTCCTGACTTTTCGGTTTTGGAAAGTTGGCAGCTAAGAACATATGTATATATTTTGTCCATTTTAATGAGCCATTTGTCGCTTGGTCAACAGCTAAAGAACAGCACCAACCATCAAGTCAAAGCACAATGAAGTCTGGGGAAAAACCTTCCTTGGGTCATAGCTTTGTAGGATTCATATTATTGATTACTTGATATTCTCCTCTGGTATTATTGATTACTTGATATTCTCCTCTGGTATTATTGATTACTTGATATTCTCCTCTGGTATTATTGATTACTTGATATTCTCCTCTGGATCCCACCGACAGACTTAGCGGCTGCCTTGAGTAGGTCGTACTTCCTGTCTTTCCTTTTGTCGTTTCTGTCTGGTGTTTGTCATTTCCGTCAACCTTTGTGGCCTGCACTAAATGATCGTTTAACTTGCTACAAATGCTTAAATGATTTATCACCGGACTGTCTGAAACAGCTTTTAACACCCTATGTGCCTCCTAGAACGCTCAGATCATCAAGTGACAAAACAACCCTTGTTAAGCCTAAAATAAATTACAAATCATATGGCCAATGCTCTTTTTAATATTTTGCCCCACTTGTTTGGAATAGGCTTCCAAAAACTATCAGAGAAGCAGAAAATCTAGAAATCTTTAAGAAGAAACTAAAAGCATTTCTATTTTCATCATATTTCGATTAGACAGAATCCATCCAAGCTGTAAATCGTTGTGAGTTTGTATGTGTGTATGTGTATATGTACGTATGTGTGTGTGGTGCGTGCGTGAGTGAATATGTGTTTGCACAAGTATGTAACACTATGTACCTTTAAAATTGATTTGTAAATCCATATTATGTATCATGTTAAGCGCATAGAGCATTGCATAAGTGGATATGCGCTATATAAATGCAATCCATTATTTTATTTATTATTATCGTTGTTGCATCGATGTGCTTTTCTTTACTCTACTTAAAACAAAACAGAAAGACTTTGGCACGTCTGGCCTGGCTGACCTCTCCTCATGGCTGTGGTCCTTTATGGACATGCTGTCGTCTCTCCAAGAAGTGGGCCTTCCGCCTAAGATTGAGGTAAAGAACCCTCATAAAAAAACATCTGGTGGGAGATTGAGGTAAAGAACCCTCATAAAAAAACATCTGGTGGGAGATTGAGGTAAAGAACTCTCATAAAAAAACATCTGGTGGGAGATTGAGGTAAAGAACTCTCATAAAAAAACATCTGGTGGGAGATTGAGGTAAAGAACTCTCATGAAAAAACATCTGGTGGGAGATTGAGGTAAAGAACTCTCATGAAAAAACATCTGGTGGGAGATTGAGGTAAAGAACTCTCATGAAAAAACATCTGGTGGGAGATTGAGGTAAAGAACTCTCATGAAAAATCATCTGGTGGGAGATTGAGGTAAAGATCTCTCATAAAAAAGCATCTGGTGGGGCAGACATGATGTAAAGATAGAAGAATTATTAAAGTATTCTATGCTTGTACTTCGCTTTTTTATGGTGCTGTTGCCACTATATTCATTTAGTGATAGTTTGTTATTATATTGTAGAAGTTGTTTTGGATAGGTGGAATGTTGAATGTTTCATGGGCATAACTCTAAAATCTATGCCGTACTGGTCCTGTTCTGCACATTTCTTATGAATTCTGGTTTTGGTATTGAAGAAGCAGTGGGATCTGTGCTTCTGAGGTGCAAGTCAGTAGCAGTGAACAATCTTCATTAGTAACCTTCACGGTGTTGGTGCAGAATTGTGTAATTCACAGCTTGCACTTTGTACTTCCTAGTAAGCCAAGATAGTTTCTGATTCATGTTCTAGATCTAGAGTCTGCTGGCATAATAATAATACAAAATGTAGTTGAACTGCACATACAGCATGCTGAGGAATTTGATATGGGATGTATAAATGCAATTTATATTATCATACATCTTTCTATTTTTCCTGCAGCTAAACTACACAGCTTTTTGTCCAGCCCACACCTTAGAGCTGGACTTCCTCCGGCTTATGGTGTCCTCTCATCTCATGACCTTTGGCCGCAGCGTGGTCATGGGCAAGCATGTGGACAGGGTCAACGTCCTGGTCTACACCCTGGGCCTCTTCTGCTGGGACAGCGAGCGGCTGTGTTCTCGCGCCGCACTCTCCGGGAGGAACTGGCCCTACTACCAGGACCTCGGTGTCCAGGGGTGTATAAAGGCAAGTGGTTAACACTGTGTCTGCCCTTTCTTAAGTTGCTATTAAACAGCGTAATGCTGTTGGTGCTTATTACAATAAAACTAAAGTTTCAAACGCAAACTATATTTGAGCAGATCTGATTAGATGAGCTGTTAATACAAAACCTTTTCGTGTGGGACTTCATCAGACAATAAGTGTGGGTGGTTGGTGGGTGCTCTGGTGTGGTTTGCTTCTTCTTTCCTATGAAATATCTATCATCCTTATCTCCCCTTCTTCTTTTTTATGTTCGTTACTCTCTTGTAACACCACTAATCTTCTGGCGCTCATATGACCTTGTGCAGTTGCGAGCGCCGTAAAACCTCTACTAAAACTAAAACTAAGACCCTTGGAAAAGAAATGTGGTCTCGTAGATGGATTGAGCGTGGTGAGAGATGATGTGCAAATTTATTGTTGTATTTTTTTTTCTTTCACAGAATGTCTATGGTTCTTTCAATATGGCGATCAGATCACGTGCAAGTTTGTTGTCATATTTGAAACAATTTTCATAGAATACTGATGGTACTTTCAATATGGCGATTGAATCTAATGCAAGTTTGTTTTTCTGAACTTTCACAGAATGCTGACGGTTCTTTCAATCTGGCAATCAGAGATTTGCAGTGTAGTGGGTATCCCACCACCATCATTGATGTGGAGCACCGCGATGTGATGCAGTCCAGTTCTGCAACAGACCACCGACGTTTACGCCACCAGGCACTAGCAGAAGAATTAGAAGAATTATACAAGGGACATGAAGGCTATGAGAATGGGTATGAAAGATTTCTTCTAGTGGATCTCACTCACCACATATTCATCAAGCTCAAATCCTCTGTATGCACTGAATAAATTAACAGTAAAAAATCCACCACTGAGCACCTTGCTTAGTATTTGTGAATTAACCGACTTACTTTCATAAAAAGTATACAGGGCCCTGAGACAGGAAACGTGGCCAACCCCATTGACACTACAAGAGAAGCTATACAGGCCGACAGATGAACTGAGCAGGACGGCCCAGTGTATGACAGATACGGGATTTTAACACTTTCCCAACCTCGAGCCGTGCGGACCTGGCCTCGCTGGACTGAGAGCCGCAATGTACGGCTCGAGCGGCTCGCTATTTATTCCAATCCAGAAATGAAAAGACACAGAATTTCTCATCCTATCCACTTTTTCAAAATAATAGAATAGACTTCCTGTTAGCAGATACGAAAGAAAATATTGCACTGACAGACGATTTTTAGTCATTTCAGCGCTTTTTTTGTCCCATTTGAAACGTAAATATGAGGAAAAAAAGCGCTCCCCTGTATATGTCTCATATTTTCACTTCTATATTAGGTACACATACATAACTTTCAACATTTGTTCACGTTACTTGAGGCAACCTACCTGGGAAGTTTGAATGATGCTGTTGTTGTACTTTTTTTTAGATATGACCTTTCAAACCTGGAAAATTGTTGATTTCATATGACACCTTCGATATTGCATAATCACTTTTAGAAACCCCAAACTAATATAACTGGAATAAATCTTCAATATTATATCGCCATCTGATAGATTATTTTTTAACCTTCAGTTTGACGGGCCGTAAGATATGGTTTGTGTGTGTTTAGTTGGATGTTTTGACATTTTCCTTTGGCGGGATTGTATGGGCGTAAAAATAAGTCCGGGAAAAGCCCTGGGCCAGTGGTCGATTTTGGCCTGGTAGGAAAAGAGTTAATTGCGATACAATTGAGAAGAAGAAAGAAAAAGAAGATGAAAAGTAATGTTGCCATGGGCAACACAAACACATCTGAACTTGGCTATGCACATGTTCCAGTTCCACTCTCAAGCTATGTACTAAGCAATTTGTACTGTCAGCTCTTTGTACCTTTTCTCTCTCTTGCTCTCCCTCCTCTCTCCATCCCTCCACCTGCATGTGTTCTAGAAGCCCTGCTATTTGGAATGGGCGTGAAGCTGGTTGTGTGCCCCGACCATTAGTGGAAGATGGAAATACTGGAAGTTCTCAAAGAGGTTGTGTGTCCTCTCACTTTATGTGATGTTATTTCTGTCCCTTCCTCCCAGTGGGCTTTTCCCTGGCTTCATTGTGCTTGTTTTACACTTCCTCTTGGAAAGGAAGAACAATTCAGGTGCTTGAAGTCCTAAAGATATTATTTTCAGAGCTTTGAAATTAAGATAACTAAATTATTACCTGTAAATTGATCTGACTGACCTGGAAAAAAAAATCTTTTTATACAAGGAATTCAACATAACCAAATTTATCTAGACTGATCGTTAGCATCATAATTGTTTAACACCAGAAGGGTGCGGGATTAGTGCTGGGCTGCTATGCAGACATCCTTCTTTCAACTCCCTGACAGGTTGTAATTTGAGATGTGATGGCATTGATCCACATGGCTCAGTTTTTTCACAAATGGATGATAAAGAAGTCCCAGCACTTATAAGCATCCCTAAGCCTATACAATACCTTGCCTTCAGTGCCGTCAGACCCTGTGGGAACTTAGTACCCAGTGTCACATTAGACAGTTTACTACTATCACCCTGTAAAGAACTACAAAATTTATTCTAATATCACATATCTGTTATGTTATTTGTCCTTAGTTTTCTTGTTTGACCACGAGCTCATTATTGCATTCATAAAATAAAATTTTGCTTACAAGACTGTGCTTATGCGTGGACTTTTGGAATATTGATTGTATTGAGTGTTGGCCTGGCTTCTGTACAGTCCCATTGACTTTGTGCTGTACCGACATTCATTTTCATGTTTCTTGCTCTTATATTTTTTTGCAGGCCTGCAGGCACATTTCAAAATGTGAATGCTCCAGAAAGTTTGGTGAAAGATTTGATCGATAATGTAAGTCTTCTTTGTTATGATTTGATTATTCAAACATTTAAAAATTTATTCTAATCTGTCTTCATTGATAATGATGCTGGTCCAATAGTCAATGCGCATGATTTTCATGGAAGATAATTTTACTGAAACTTTCTCTTTAGATTAGTGGGTAGGGCCTGCAAGTCCACATCAGATGGGATCACGTGGTACAGTGAATTCTTCAATGCTTTTGTTTCTCTTACCATTGCAACAGTGGTCTCCAAATCTGAATTATCTAGACCTGAATTTTAATTGGTTTGTTATGACAAAGGCAGGGGAACTCAGTCAGAGATGAAAAGCTATACACTTTGGACAGGTAAAGGGGAGGAGCAGTAGAATCGGCGTGGATCTTGAGACTCAAGACTGGATGAGTGAAAATTGCATGCCTCACGCCTTTGTTGTTGGTCATCAAGGTTGACACATTTATTTCACACAGACCATACTGCAAGTGGCAAAAGAGTCCATCCCCAGAGGAGCTAGAAAGGACTATGTTCCAAATTGGTCTGATGAGCTCAGAATGCTTAACGACAAAGTCACCACAGCAAGAGAAGCAGTTGAAAACTGCTAAACAGATACCCCCTCCTCAAAGATGGAAAACCCAAGAACAGTGCAGAAAGCTACCGCCCAATCAGCCTCACCAGCTGTCTGTGCAAGCTTCTAGAGAGGATCCTCCACTACAGACTCTGCCGGTTCCTGGAGAAAAAACCATCTTCTATCAGATAACCCAGCTGGGTTTAGGAAACACCGATCAACCGAAGACCAGATTACATACATTGCTCAGATGGTAGAGGGCGGCTTCCAAAGGAAAGAACACATTGTAGCCGTCTGGATCAACCTGGAGAAGGCGTTTGATAAAGTCTGGACAGAAGGACTCGTACTGGAATTACAAAATCTGAATGTCTCTCACAACATGCTGAAATGGATCTCACAATACCTGTCTCAAAGAAGAGCCTGTGTGAAACAGCAAGGAAAGAAGAGCCTGTGTCAAACTGCAAGGAAAGAAGAGCCTGTGTCGAACAGCAAGGAAAGAAGAGCCTGTGTGAGACTGCAAGGAAAGAAGAGCCTGTGGGAAACTGCTAGGAAAGAAGAGCCTGTGTCAAACTGCAAGGAAAGAAGAGCCTGTGTGAAACTGCAAGGAAAAAGAAGCAAAATGGAGACAATCAGTAATGGAGTCCCACTAGGGGGAGTTTTATGAGCGACCCTGTTCCTGATTTTCCTCAACGACATCTCAACCACCATCACCAAGAAAGTGACAGCAGCGGAGTACGCAGATGACATCGCTCTTTTATGCTCGGCAGAATCAGTGGGAACAGCCCAGATACGACTCCAAAGCACACTTAACAACATGATGAAGTGGACAGAAGAGTGGGGACAGAAGATCAACAAGAACAAGACCGCGTACACAACATTCAGCCTCTCACCCAAACCCCGAAAGGTAAACTTGCATCTTGATGGAAACACTCTACAACACGAGTCAAATCCCACCTGTTTTGGAGTGAAGTTGATCCAAGACTAACGTGGCAAGCTCAAACAGAGAAGTGCAGAAGTAAAGGTAACAGAAGAACAGCACTGCTTAGAAAGTTGGCAGGGTCAGATTGGGAAGCAAACCACACCGTCTTACGAGGAGCCTATGTTGGATATATCCGCCCTGTCCTGGAATATGGTATCGCAGCGTGGGGAACAGCATCAGACAGCAACTTCCACAAAGTAACGAGAATCCAAAATCAAAATCTACGGATCATCACGGGAGCAATGAGATCTACTCCCATTCATGTCATGGAAACACTAGCGGGGCTAGAACCCCTGAGCGACAGACATGATCTGAAAGCGATTGTTCATCAGGAAAAGGTTAAAAAAATGCCAACCCATCCAATGAAGGATAGATCTTCCCAAAAGCCAGAGCAAACACTTAAAAAGAACAAGCTTCCTCCATATGGCCAAACACTCCAGCTCTGGACTCGAAATATCTCTTGAAAAATCTCCAACCCCACTAGACCTGTGTCAAGTCCTCCCTCTTCAGACGAAACACCCCCTCAAATTCAAGAGAACCTAGAAGAGTTTGGCACCAAATCTGAAGTCCTTCCTCCAATACTCAAGTCACTGACACTCGACTACCTGGACAGAAACTTCCCAAGCAACCGGTGGAATCGAGTTTACACAGATGGATCAGCAACTGATGCAATCAGAAACGGCGGTGGAGGTATCTACATAGGATGGATAGATGGGTCATCAGCTCAAGTATGACGACTCCTTTCACTCCTATGTGATCTCAACTCCCAAGCCAACACAACTCTGCAGTGGATACCAGGTCACTGTGGCATTCATGGAAATGAAAAAGCAGACGGCTTGGCTAAAGAAGGAGCCAAAATGACCCAGATTGAAGATGTGACTCCCCTTGTGAGAAAATTCTATGGCAATCTCTCAGATCTGAAGCAGACTGCACAGTTTGTGCGCGACATCGGAGTGACTGTCTAGCTGCTGCCATCGAGAACGAGGAAGAAAGAAAAATAATGTTTGTGGCCATTCACTTCCTATTGGTATTCTCTTAATCTACAATCTTCACACATTTAGTTTTGGTAATAACGGTTTACAAATTCACAAGGAAGTCCACGTGTTATTTATGTTTGTTTTTCGTGTGAAAGTTCTGAGGTCAGGACATATTTGTGCCCAATTCCCTCTTTTATGCACAGGGTATTCTTTTCCAAGTAGGGTTTAAAGTTAAGTCTCTCTCTGCAGATAATGCAATTTGAGCAAACCAAGGTTCAGTTCTGTAGTTTTCTCTCGCAATTAACCAACTTCTAACTCCAGGTCATTCCTTTTCCATTTTACTGGCATCTGTGGTTTAGTGGTTTGGCGCTTCATTATAACTTGCAGAAGACCTGAGTTGATTCCTCTGTGAGGAAAACTTTTATTGAGTATCTCTCTTTCTGTGGGATATTGTGTCCCTCTCAGTTGGGATTGGTCCTGACAAGGTGGCTCAAAGCCCACCTCCTGATTGGTACAAATTGTGTCGATGGGAATGTAAAAACGCCTATATTTTAAGAAGAAAATAAAAATCCTTTTTCAAAGCAACGTAAGTGGGCAGTCAGGTGTGGTTTCCTCCTTTCCATTTCCTTTCAGTGTTTCTTCAAATCAGGATCTTTTATGTATGTAATAAAAAGTTTTGCCAGTGTCACGCAGACTCGCTGTGAACTTTAATTCAACATATTACTTTTTCAGGTCCACAAGCTTCCCCCTGAAAATGGCATCCGTGAGTCTTTCATTAGGCACTTTATGCACAGCCTTCAGCGTCGAGCTCTCTGTCTGATCAAACATATGGAGGGAGACAGGTGAGAAAAATGACAGTGCATTTTGTCACCCACAAGGAAAGCAGTCCTTGTTGGACTTTCGCTATAAAGTATGATAGTTATGGTTTGGTGTACAGACTTTTGGGTGCAACTAACATACAGCCGACATTGTCTTTAGACGGCCACCCTTTGTTGAAGAGAAAAGTGGCTGTCTCAGACAGGTGAACGTCTTACACAGAGTCATTATAATATGAAAGAAACTCGAGGAGAGAAATGGGAATGGCCATTTGTACAGGTGATTGTCTTGTGCAGGTGGCCATTACTGCAGGCTCAACTGTTTTAGATTTCAAAAGTCGGATGTGTCTTTCCGGAAATGAATTGTTCCTCATACTTTGCAAAGACCAAATATGTTTGAATGAAAGGTAGGCACTGGACTGGGGGCTAGATAATACTGTTTTGAATAATGTCTTTCTTCCAGTTTTTAGGAGTAGGTGTAGGATGGCACTGGTAGGTTTTCATGTTTAATATATTTCTGTAAAGTTGGGGTTTTTTAAAACCATATATGACCCTCATTAGGATGTAATGTATATATCTTTTTTTACGTTGCAAAATGTCGGGGGGGGGGGGGGGGGGGGCATGCTGAAAATAAAAGATAAAAAATAACTTTCTTTCATTCTTTTCTCTACAGTTCTTTCTTTTCTTCCCCTACCCGTATTGCCACCAAACGCCTCCGACAAGATCTGGGACTCCAGCTGGAGGGGGATTTTCGCATTGTCCTCGCAACAGCTGACAAACTGAAGCCAGGACTGTACCAGTTTGTGATGGGAGAGAAAAAATATGACAATGAGTATCTTCCAAATATGGCTGACGTGTTGTAGCCATGAGAGACGTATTTTTACGTTTATTTCTGTGCTTTTTTCCTATCAGAGACAGGCCAGAAAATGAGGAAAGTGCAGTCTTTGTTTTCTCAGGCGGCCTTGTGGACTGCATCATTTGACCCCGTGGCTGAGTGAGGAGGCTTCTTGTGTCTGTGATTTCGTTAAAAACTGTTCATGATTTCCGGCAGGATGGGATGCAGCTGATGTCTGTTGGTGGCTGAGATTGACAAGTTGACCTCTTACGAGACATGAGATCAACAAGATTCAGTCTCTATGTTTAGTCAGAATTTAGTTTCCCACACAATAGACTACAGTTGTGTGCATTCTTTGTCATCGGTTCCAATATCGTTGGATTGAGTGTGTGATTTCTAAGGGGAAAATGTTGTGTGTTTCAAGAGGTATAACAGCAGGAAACTTATCAGAAGTGCACGGCTTGGAATGAATGTCGGATTTTTTGGATTTTTTTTCGGTTTTCAGCTTTTTGTATAAGATTCTTCTTTTTCTAATGATCAGATTGAGTATATGATTTTTAAAATTCTCTCTGGAAATTCAGTTACTGTGATTTTTATGTATGTTACTTTGTCTCTTTATCTATTTTTATTTTTGGAGGTTGCTCATTTTTGTCATTATAAAATGTTTCATGTCAGTGGGTGATTTCCAATTCTTTATGTTTGCGTGTGTCCCCGCCATTGGATGCTTTCTCAGTTTGCAAGCACCTGTACTCTGCTTATCTGTTTATGGGAACAGTCAAAGTCCTGATTTTACCCTCTGTGCCCATCCCAGTGATAATGAGTTTTGTCAAAAAAGGGCATCTCTATCTTCTGCCAGTTTTAACTTGCAGGTTTTTGGGGTACTATAAAAAGTATGTCTCAGTTGCTGTCACTTTTTTCATTAGACATGTTTGCTAACTTCTCTTACACCACTATAAAGTAAGCATACAACTGTTGTGTTTGGATCAATAGTAGCTAAAGATAGGCATTGTTCTATGAGTTGACGTAGACTTATGGTCCTACATATAGTTGGAAGAGAGACGGGGGCAAGTTTTAATTTTTTTAAAGCTTAAAATGAGACACCTTTAGCTTGGCAACACTTACTGATGAGGAAGGCTAATCATTAATTCTTACAATGGGAACTTTGATTTTTTTTAAATGACCTATCAGATTATGTGTAGAGCTGGGCGAAGAATCGATTCCCGTGATTGATGCTACGGAAGAAAAGTTCCGACTCCCTTAAGTAAACCAACGGTCACCAGGTATTTTTATCATTAATTTTTTCTTTTTAAGATTTATTATTGGAAAAAAAAAAGTTAGTGCTTCTTAGCGTTCTGAAATCAAAGTTATCCTAAATCTTGAAGATTTTCGGAGCCAACCAGGAAACCACTGGAAGAAATCACATCACTAGAAAGTAATTGAGTTCGGAGTCGATTCCTATGACTTCTTGCTTTCAATAATCTGGAAACTAGCCGCCCAGCACTAATGATGTGCCTTGTCGTACTGCGATCACCCACATTGAGGACATCCAGATTTCTGGGTTTCATAAAAATCTGTTGTAATCCCCTTTGTGACGGGAGCGTGTTTGTCGTACAAAAATGAAGTAGTTTCCCAAAGTGTGCTCTCAGGACTTGAACACTTTGCCCCCATGGGACGCCGATCGGCAACGGTAAGAAGCCATCCCTGTCCTCCAGGGGACGGAGATCGGCGACGTTGTGATACAGCAACAAAAGCGTTGCAGCAATGATCTCCTTTTTGACATACGCACTTGTCAAAGTTAAATGTCCTTTCTGAATGGTTTGTGTGGCCTTTGAGGTAAAAAAATTAGTTTGTATACAACAATTGAAGTAAAAATTGTTTTTATTTCGAGTAGACCTAGCATGAGTGCTGCTTTACTCTTACGGCGTGATGAGAATTTGGGTGATGAATGAGCTTTTTTATCTTATGTTTTCAATTCCGATTCTAATTCCTTTTTTGGTGAACATGCGATAATCTCTTTCAATTTTCTCAGTATGCTGAAAATTTCATAATGGTTGGATTATTTTTGCTGAGGTACAGGTGGCGCTCATATGACCTTATGCAGTTGCGAGCGCCGTAAAACCCTTTACTATAAAAAAATAATTTTTTAAAATGTGGTACAGGTATAATACTGATGTATCGCATCTGTATCCTTGTATGTTGGGACAAGTGTTGTGTGCAGTGTATCCTGGTCTGTTGGGACAAGTGTTGTAAGCACAGCATGGATGGAAAGTGTTAAAGCTCACAGATTTGACAGCTACACATATCATGTCACGATATTATTCTGAAGATGAAGGTCTCTGATTCTAGTCTAGAAGTGCTCACAGAGAGCTGAGAGGATGCCAAGGGGCACACGGACAGTATTCCTTGCCAATATTCCGTGCAGCAGTAAGTGGTGATAAAGGAAGAGGCTTGATGATCAGTTTTCTTTGTTCTCTAGGGAGAGAGTGGAATAAAACGTACATTGTGCTCTCTCTCTCTCTCTCTCTCTCTCCCTCCCTCTCTCTCTCTCTCTCTCTCTCCCTCTCCCTCTCTCTCCCTCTCTCTCTCTCTCTCTCTCCCTCTCTCTCCCTCTCTCTCTCTCTCTCTTTCTTTCTCTCTCTCTCTTTCTCTCTCCTCTCTCTCTCTCTCTCTCTCTCTCTCTCATGGAAGATGGTCTGCATCTGGTCTAAGGTGTACGCATGTGGGTGTCTTCTTTTCCCAGTGTCTGTATATGACTATGAGCTAAGAGGAATGACTTATGCTGTACATCCCCAGGCGGAAGGAGGGAGGGGGAATGTTAGATAATGAATGTCAGGCATCTTAGTGAAATCAGGCGCATGTCAAAATAATGAAATCGAAGAAATCTGCTTTTTACCGCCAATTTGGCTCTTTTTTTTCGAATTTTTGGTAGGGGTTTTTGGCTCAACACCTTTTGCATCCATTTCAAAACACATTTCTTTCTAAATTTTACTGAAATACGTTGATTGAAGGCTCAAAAAATGTAAATGATCAGTTTCCAAGGACTCTCAAGCTTGTAAGTCACCACCAAACTTTGGCAGCCAATTTCTCGCTTATTTTTTTACCTCTGAAACAGGGTGAACTTCTATCGCAAATATCTCGACTTCTATTCAAGATAGATAGGTTTGGGTTTTTTTTTATCAAAGGCAAAACAAATGAACAAGCTTTAAGATGATACTAATAACTCCACATGCCCAGAAATAGACAAGCATCTGATTCCACTTGGTGGTGACACAAATAGACTCGCCTAGCACTAGCATGTGTTATTTAAGAAATGATTACATCTAGGTGTATCATCTCTCACTTGTTTACAGCTTTTTTCTGTCCCCCAAGTGCTCCATCATCCAAATGGTGTGTTGTGTTTAGTGTACTGTTCATTGATCATGTTTTTACCCTTACAGCCATGGCTATTCTGAGCCCTCAATTCTCACCAGAACTACGTAATAATGGAGTCTCTGATTCTTAATGACCAGCCAGCACTGGGCTCTCACACCATTTGTGCGGGAGTTTATAAAATGTCTGCATTGCTTTTGTTTAAAGTTTTAGATAGTAAAATGTAGAATGATTTTTTGTGTGTGTTTGTTGGGGGGGGGCTGTTATATAACTTGGAAATGGTAGTGTAAAAATGTAAGGCTTATAAAAAATGTAATTATTGTTTTGTGTTGTAGTTGGCTGGGGAACATGGTTGCTGCTGTTTGAAAATTCGTATTTTATAAAATGCAGACAATCATGAAGGCTCCCAATTGTCAAAGAGCTCAGAATACAGAAAGACAACATTATAGATTGTTTTATGTTGAGGGCATTCATTACGTCATTGATGTGTTTGTTTGTTTGTTTTGTTTCTGTAGTTTATGGAGGATTCAGTGACAGAGCAACTCAACATGTTCATCGTGATTAGAACCTATGCATGTACAAGTTGCTGTTGTTGCTCTAATTAAAACTTGTGATATTTTGAACATTATGAAAAATAAAAAATTTCACCCGTTCCTCTTGGTGTTTTTTTTTTTTACGGTGTAATTTATTCCTACTCTCAGATGTTTCTCTGCCCCTTGGAGTTCAGTTCGTCCTCATTACTGTCCACTTCTCCTTCTTGAATATGTTGGTTGTACTGGCGCTGATCTTCTTCAGTCTTGCTTTTTATGAAAAGTCGTTGTATTTATGGTACACCTTGAAACACAGCGGGTTGGTAGTGCATTGGGGTCATGATCATGCCGTTCTCGCAGCAATGAGGCATTTGGATAGGCTTGAACCCCTGTCCTTTCATAGCTGAGACATTGCAGACAGAGCAGCAGTGTGGCCAACAATAATTTTGTAAAAGTTTTGATTTCATAGACTTGAAAATCAAGCCCGAGAAGTGTTGTTCTCTCAAACAAGGAGAAATCTCACCCCTGATGTCTGTTGTGTTTAAGTTTTAAGTTTTTGCGGAATGACCTGGGCAGTGCCCTGCTCATCATCATCATTGTCCTTCTGACCTTCTGACCTTGGATCAAGGTATAGGCCACGCACTAACATTTCCCACTTTTCCCTAATCTGGGATAGCCTCTTTGAGTTATTCCATGTCTTCCCACTTTTCTGTACATCAATTTCAGTGACTCCTCTCCAGGTTCCACGTGTCCCCTTGGTTTTTTTACCTCGTGAGATATTAAACAACACTTTCCTTGTTGTTATGCAGCTGCCTGACTTCTATATGGTATGTCCAACCCATCGCCACCCTCTTCTTTCTATCTCATCTGAGACATCATGTGACTGGGCTTGTTCCTCCTTAACACTTCCTCATCGATGTCCCTGTCTGTCCATCTGATTCTCAGTAACTTCTTTAGACACTTGTTTAAGAAGCCTGGATCCTCTTTATGCGAGACTGAGATGCGTTCCATGTCTCACATCCATACAACAAGACTGACTTCACTTTTGAGTTGAAAACCCTCATCTTTCTTCTCACACTGGACCAAGAGCTCCACTTTGGAAATGACTGTCTGTGTGTAGGACTGTGAACTCATACAAATGGGTTGGACGGGAGGTCTGTGGAGTAGCGGTCAGGCTCTTCAGCATAGCTCACAGAAGATGCGAGTTTGATTCCTATGTGAGCAGGTTTTTTGATCAGGTATCTCCATCTTTTAGGGCGCTGTAGCCCTCTAAGCCCAGGTTGGCTCTGGCAGGCAGCATAGAAGCAGCCCACCTCTTAAATGATCTAAATTTTGTCAATGGGGCTGTAAAACATCTGCAGGAATTTTTTTTGTACAAATGGGTTGCCAAATGATGGGTGGTTGGTTGAGAATGCCATTGGTGGGTCCTACTTCTTTCTTTCCCTCTGTTGTTTCTGTCTGTCTTACTTTTTCAAACATAGCACGAAATTAAGATGAGTACTGCCTGTGTGTGTATTCTTAATGCAAAGACACAAATAATAAGTTTGCTTCTGTGCTTTATCTTGGCCTTTCTCGGTTGTTTTCGGTGAGTAGTTAGAGGGTGCCACTGGTAGGTCCTACTTCTTTACTTTCCCCCTGTTGTTTCTGTCTGTTTGACTGTCTTCCCAGCATTAATAATAATAAACAGCATTTGTATAGCGCATATCCCCGCTCAACAGCAGGCTCTATGCACTTTATACTATATTATTACCCCAGCAGACCATAGAACACTCCGAAACATTCTCAGCTTCCAGGGAAGCATACAGTGCAAGCAGCTGATTAAGCGCTCAAACACTAACAAACTGACAAGATCTTTCGCTGTCTATAGCCGGGTACCTATTCCCACCTGGGTGAAGTGGGGACAATTCGTGTAAAGTGCCTTTCCCAAGGACACAACGTTGGGTCCCTGACGGGATTCGAACCCACGACCTTACGGTTGTGAGTCCGAGAGCCTAACCACTAGGCCACCGACGCCACAATAAATGACCGTAATTGAGTCAATGTGCTTCTTTTTACTCAAACTCGAACTTTCTTTTTTCTTCCGTTTCCTGTAGGCTACTCTTAACACAAGACTTATCGCTGTGCCCTCGAAATTACCTGTTTGTTTGCTTTAGCAGGCTGTTTGAATTCGTATTTTTAAATTTAAAGAATGAAGAAATGGCTTTGGGTGGAAATTTTCTCCTGCATTCTCAACGAGGTGACTCTTGACAGCACGGGTTGAAGTTGAAGAAAGGAGACTTTTTTGTCTCAATTTTGTGCTCTGGTCGCATGAAACTAGTACAAAAATAGATAAAGCAGCGTGGTGGAATCAGGCTCTCGTCAATTTTTGGGCATGTAGAGTTATTGGTATCATCTTAAAGATTGTTCACTTGTCTTTATTTGGATGAAAAAGAATATCCATTTATCTTGAATACAAGTCGAGATATTTACGAAAGAAGGAGGTGGGGGTCACCTGTTTTCAGGGGTAAAACTAGTGAGAAAATGGCCGCCAAAGATTAGTTATTTCCTTAGCTTAAGAGTCCATGGTAACTGAAAACTTTCATTTTTGTGCTTTTAATCAACGTTTTTCAACAAAATCCACACAGAAGTGAGTTCTTTAATGGGCATGAAAGGTGTTGAGCCAAAAAAAAAAATTTGAATAAAAGTTCACAAGCCTGCGGAAAAATGCAAGTTTCTTCATTTTGATTATTTTGACGAGAGCCTGATTCCACCACGCTGTCTCACAAATAGATAAAGCAACGTGTCTCTAAGTAACAAGCTGATTCTGTAACGCACGTGTGGATATATCGGTACGTTGTGTGACCAGAGTGTAGTCTATAGACTATAGATAGTATTGAACCACTGCTGTTTTCGATGTCTGGTCTAATATTTCTCTGGTATCGCCTCTTGTGGTTTTTATTCACATTGCTCGCTTGCGAAGTATCTACGTCATTTTTGCAACAAAAACGTGACATTTTCCCACCTGCAACCTTCTGGAAATGTTGTGTGGCTGTGTAACAGTTTATGATGTGTGTGTGCATAAATGTTTCATGTGTCTGATAGACAGAATGTGTGGGTGGTTGGCTGGTGCTCTGGTGTGGTTTGCTCCTTCTTTCCTCTTAAGTATCTATCGTCCTTATCTCTCCTCCTTCTTTTTTACGTTTGTTGATACTCTCCTGTAACACCTCTAATCTTCGGCACTTATATGACCTTATTGTGTTGCAAGTGCCGTAAAACTCTTTACTAAACTAAACTAAGACAGAATGTTAGAAATGTGCAATAGTAGTAGGCCTACATGTATGATATGACATATTTCCTAATTGTTTACCCGCACAAACTTTGAGAATGTGTGATAATGTATTTCATTTTTAATGTTATTTTATTTGAATCCACTTCACCTACCTTGAGTAGATGAGGACATTGTGGCAAATCCAACTTCATTACTTTCTGTCTGTTATAAAGCTGTGTCTCTCTGTTGGCTTTGCTCTTTGCACGGCGCTGAATGAAATGAATGTTTCCATTTTGGTGTGCTTTTCTTTGTCTTCACTCAAACTGACTCTCTTCTCTCTCCCCCGGCGGTGTGTGGGTGTGACGAATAATAGATGATCAGATTCACATGCTGATATTCGCTTTGACTCATCACCTCTACTTTCTTTTTCATTTTTTGTCTATTTGTGTTATGGGGGAGGGGGCTGGTTTATAAATCTATCTCGGTAACTATGACCTTTCAGATAAGGCATGGAGGTATAACAGGAAAACATCTCTAAAATGTAGCCTTAATTTTTTTTTGGTTTAAGTCCACTGTTGCCGTGGTA
>NW_004797872.1:452761-455325 GCF_000002075.1 Aplysia californica | reverse complement strand
TCTCGCTCGTGTATAAAGGTCTCCAGGCGGACCAGGTGATCCAGAGTGGATCGAGCTTTCCTGAATCCGCACTGGAGACCACTCAGCGAGCCCGTCGTTTCCAGAAACCACATGGGTCTTTAGTCCCTTGCAACATTGTTTGGTCATATAAGTTCCGAAGGTTAGTGATGTCATAAGAGAGTAACAAACACATAAAAGGAGAAAAAGAACGATAGCTGTTTGACAGGAAAGAAGCGAACCACACCAGAGCACCCGCCAACCACCCACACAAGCAGTCTCCCATGTGCATGTACTTGCTGCACTAACACTGCACTGTGACATCCTCATAGATTTTTGTAGCTGCCTCTTGTCAAATTCCACAGTAAGTTTCCCTCATGTCCACATTGTGAACGTTGTCCTGGTGATCTATTGGCATTAACGATTTAGTCGGTTGAGGCTCCAGAAGGGCCCGCTCGACTATCTGGTAATGAATAGAAAGACTATGCATTGCGTGCAGGCAAGGATTGGCAGAAACTAGGGCACACCATTGTCGGGGTCTTGAGGCTATGATCTGGTGAATCGTGTATTATGTTGGACTGACGCTACACTACGACAGGAGCCTCGGACTCGCTGCCCGCGGGCTAATTGAGGCCCCTAAGATAATTCTCTGTGAGCCCTGCTTGACATCAAAGTTCAGTGCTGGTACGGCCCGAGCTTGGTGAATTTTTGTAAGAATTGTCCCCCCCTCCCCCCACCTTCACTTGACTTTCCAGAAAATTCAAGCGGTCAATGTGCCTTTTTGTTACCACATGTATGTTATGAAAAGCCCTCCTTCACGTACCAAATGTCAAAGATTAGAGGTGTAACAAACACAAAGAAAAAGCATTTTAAAGAAGAATATAAGGACGATAGATTGTTGATATGAAAGGATAATAAAACAGCACATAATCACGAAGAAAACACATACCACAAGAAAACACTCGGGTACAGGCGAAAGGACACAAAATTGTACCATAAAAATTTCACCACATATATATGCACCCACAAAGGACTCGCACACAAAGAACTAGACAACTCAAAGAATGGTGGTGTTCATCCTTATTTCAAAGGCAATTACTGCATAAGTTGTTTCTCATTGTGAGTTTTTTCCAAACAAGTCAGTCACACACTCTCTCTCTCTCTCTCTCTCTCTCTCTCTCTCTCTCTGGCCTGGGATGCAGGTGGGGCAGTCAACCTGGACAGTCCCCAAGTCTTGTAGTCCTGCGTCTGGACCTGACAGAAAGAAAACATCCTAGACATGGAGGGGGGGCTCAGTGCGAATGAAACCAGACAGTTCAGAAAACAAACAACGCCTGTATATACACACAAAATATCTTCCCAGAACAAAGTGTTTCGCAGAACCTGACAATACTTTTAAATTTGACAATAAATATATCTAAAAGTTTGAACATAACCAACAACTGTTTTGGTTTTTTTTAAGTAAAAATAACAGAAAAACCCTTAAATCAACATATTATTTATTGGACAAAAGAGACGAAATGTATATTTTATGCTAAAGTGTCTGGGAAAAAAAAGTACTTCAGGATGTACCAATGAGCTGGAGGTAACATACCTCTTCTCTTCTTCAACATATCAGGTCATGTGTCATGTGTCTTCTAAACTGTCGAGTGTGCATGTCAATCAATGGACAATAAACAAAATGGCAATGGGGATGATCATTTCACTTATTCATATTACAAAGATCCATTTTATGTATTATAATAATGTTATCATCATCATGGAGATGAACAGTGAGGCTATATACATGTACTGTATATATACAGATGTAACAAGCACTCTCCAACACTACAGAAACTTGTGCGCTGAAAAATTCAACATTGGAGCTCCCTCCCAGAAAAACCATGGTAACGGCCGCCATATCATAAATAAACAGCTTTTATAAAATTTTAAAGGGTTTTGTATTTACCAACCAAATTTGGTACACTGATAGATATATACACCATACAAAATGTTATACAGTTGGGATCTTGGGATCTTGAATAGGAAAAAAGTTAGAGATGGATAACTGACCTACCCCTTCATGCCTCTGAATTCGATTACATCCAAGTAACTCACTTATGAAAGCATCGATTTTATTTTCCACCTGTATAAAGTTAGGTTAAGGTACGAATAACAAGCCCTGAAAATTTTTATTGGAATCAAAAAGAAAATAAAGCAGATGAGAAAAAAACATCAAAAATTGAAGTTTTGAGAAAAAAACGACATTCAGTTCTAGGACAGAAAATCTGAAAGATGATAATTTATTGTACATGTGACACAAAGAGTAAGCACATTTTAGATTTACAAGTGACCGAAGTATTATAATATATGTAAAAAGTCCAGATACCACAAAGTGACCAAAAATCGTCAATTCAAAACCAGCCCCCCCCCCTTGCGAAGTATCTACGTAATTTTTGCAACAAAAACGTGACATTTTCCCACCTGCAACCATCTGGAAATGTTGTGTGGCTGTGTAACAGTTTATGATGTGTGTGTGCATAAATGTTTCATGTGTCTGATAGACAGAATGTGTGGGTGGTTGGCTG
>NW_004797872.1:436729-452661 GCF_000002075.1 Aplysia californica | reverse complement strand
GCCATATTTTTTGTAAACTGAAACAGAATTTAAGCTGTGTAGTGTAAGCCAAATTTTGAGATTGAGGAGTCTGGCACAAAAAGAATTGTTATTCTCATTTAGCGGAGCCTGAAAAGAACATCAAGTAGAGGGGGATTTTGCAGCAATGCTGTAGTCCTCTTTCTCTCTTGGGTGCCTGTAATTACACATCTGCTGGGACATTTCAGTAACCCACTTCCAGCACTTTTTAAGGACCCCCGGGCAAGTGCTGAGTTCCTGCGTGCTGACAGCATCGCTGACCGTTTATGGCACCACAGCGCCAGAAGAAAGTTTAGAAAGAGAGAGGGAGAGAGATGCCAGTAATTCCTGTTTGTCCGGCTGTCTGTTTGCATGATTATAGCCTTGTGCTTTCACAACTCCAACTCGGTACATTTGTACTAATATGTGGCTTGGTGGTTGGAGGGCATCTCTAAATTGGCCTTCTTATTTATCGCAATCCTTCTGCAGTTTGTTATGGGGGCACCACTGGTAATACATGTACCTAACTTTTTTTTTCATCTGTCGTTTCTGCTTATCTTACTGTCTTGGTTTCCAGCACTAAATGGTGGTAATAATGTCAGCTTCACTTTATCAGACTATCCCACCTGAGCCTGTTCAACCATCATGTGTTGCATGATTTCGTCAGCTTTCATTATCAGAATGGGGCCGGAGATAGGAAGAGGCATGGCATGGAACCGTTGTACCTATGGCAATGTTGAACATCAATGTTCTCAAATTGACAAAGTATGCTCGCTTTCTGTAGGGTTGACATCCAATGCTGGCACCCACTCAGATTACATGAAAGATACATTATAATGATCACAGTTTGTAGATAGGGATGGGGAGACAGGGCCAATTATTACAACTGGGGAGAAATGCAACTTTACTTCGCTCGTGTGATAAAATAATAATCTGTCCCCGTAGTTTTATGCACCCCGCATAATTTAGCAAAATTTGATCATTTTTTGCATAATTTCTGATTATTTTCCTTTATCATTCTTTGTTAAAATTAACAGAATCACATAATTTCACATTTTTGGGCTCGGTTTGCATAATTTCAGAATTTTTCTTGCATAAAACGACGGGACAGAATAATAAGGCCTTAAATTACTTTTCTGTTGTTTCCAGCTAATTTTTCTATACAAGCTTTTTTTTAAAATTCCCCCTTGAAATGACACAGTATTAATAATATAATAGTAAAGAAATATTTGACGATAGATTCTCAAGAGGTAATAATAAATAATCTAGTTATATGCAAACATATTATGTTGTTTAAGTGTTTGTTGAAGGAAGTCTCAAACCATCATGTACCGGTACATGTCACTTCTTAGAATGGAGACTAGATACAGCATAGATGTACTGGGTAACTCTATGAGATACACTCACAAGATTTGCCTTGTACCACACTGTAGTAATTTTCTGCAAAAGCCACGAGTGATAATTGACTTAAAACACATGTCATAACACAGTTTCTCTTGTGCTTACTTTTATTTTCAATGTCAAGTAATGAATAAAATGTCTTGCTCAATTTTTACTGCATAGTTTTCTTTTGATTTGTGTTTGCAAATGAAACGACAATGTTGTGCAGGTTTGGTACGTGCTGGTGTATTAGTAAAGCTTATGACCTCATCAGAGAATCTAACAGTGTGCTGGTGTATTAGTAAAGCTTATGACCTCATCAGAGAATCTAACAGTGTGCTGGTGTATTAGTAAAGCTTATGACCTCATCAGAGAATCTAACAGTGTGCTGGTGTATTAGTAAAGCTTATGACCTCATCAGAGAACAGTGTGCTGGTGTATTAGTAAAGCTTATGACCTCATCAGAGAACGATGTGCTGGTGTATTAGTAAAGCTTATGGCCTCATCAGAGAACGATGTGCTGGTGTATTAGTAAAGCTTATGACCTCATCAGAGAACGATGTGCTGGTGTATTAGTAAAGCTTATGGCCTCATCAGAGAACGATGTGCTCAACGCTGCACAACCTCACTCTGGGGGCTCTCGTGGCCTTGAGGTTAAGGTGTTGGCCTCTCATTCAAAGGTCCCGGGTTCGATTCCGGGTAGCGACCAAAAAATTTTCTTCTCTAAAATTGTCTCCTTTCACATCCTTTCCTGATCTCTAACAATGTTCTGTTGTCTGCTTTCATTTCCACTTTCTGCCCCCACCCCCTCACCTCCTTTGCCCCCTCCTCTGGGCTCCTGACTCTTTCTGCAGCCTTTCTACTGCTACTCCTTGGCTCCTCCTAACTGCTGTCTTTCTGCCACACCCCTGATCTTCTGGTAGGAAAGATCTACACCTAGCCTTCTCGGACAAGGGCGAAAAATCTCGGAGGGCCGTTGTGCAAGTTGCGCACGTTAAAGATCCCTTGGTGGTCTAAAATCGATAAGAGTAGGCTTCGGCCGCCACCCGGGCAAAATTCAAAATTTCCTACCAACGGAAAAGTATTAGGTGTGTCCCGCGCGCTCATATGACCTTATGCAGTTGCGAGCGCCGTAAAACCCTATACTAAAACAAACAAACAAAAACAACCTCACTCTGCCAGAATTCCTAGCTACTCAATTATTTTGTGAAGACTCCACTGTTTTCCCGCTCTATCTCTTGGTTTAAGATAAGATAAGATATGCTTTATTATCTCAGAGGGAAATTTTCCTTGGCTGTACAGGACCGTAAAAACACATGCAGGTATACGTAAAAAATGTAAATTATATATATTACTCTCATTTAAATTCAATATGAAAAGAGAAGTAAAGCTGACAAAATGTACATTTACATCAAATGTATCATTCAACCACATGTAGGAATTTAAATACTAGACCTTAGGAGTTATATACAGATACATACTCTAAGAGCAACACACATCTATGCTCATTCTGACAAAAGCCTTATGCTAGATGGTAAAAAACTTATTATATCTTTCTTTCTTTGTTTTTGGAGGTACATATCTGCCGCTGCGTGATCTTACAATTTGCGTGGAAAAGGGGTGTGATGGGTCGTTTATAATGCTTATTATACGTGTGGTGCTATACATTTCATCCATTCTATTAAAATCATATCCAGAGATCTTGCTGGCTTTCCTAATGGTTCTGTCAAATTTTGCTTTATCTCTCACCTTACAATTCCCACCCCAGCAGCAAATACGAAATAACAGCACATTTTCAATCATAGAATGGTAAAAAAAGGGACATAATCTTATTGTCAACACGGAAACTTCTTAATTTCCTTAAAAGAAACATTCTTTGATTTACTTTTTTATGCACAAGAGCAGCGTGGGTTTGCCAGTCAAGTTTGTGGTCGATTGTTACACCAAGATACTTGTAAGAGCTCACCACCTCCACCTCTTCATCTTTAATAAATAGTGGTTGCAATTGGTCTTTTTTTACTCTAAAGTCTATTATTAATTCCTTTGTCTTTTTTACATTTAATAAAAGGAAGTGGTTATCACACCAATTTGTAAATAGATTCACAGCGTCCCTGTATTCATTCTCATTTGTTGTTATAAGGCCTTGTAGAGTGGAATCATCCGCACATTTTATTAGTTTGATGTTTTTGTTATCAAAAGTACAGTCGTTGGTGTAGAGCGTGAACAAGACAGGGGAGATTACACAGCCTTGGGGCACACCGGTGTTCGTGAATATTAGGTCGGATTTTACACCATTTAATTTTACATATTGATTTCAACTGTGTATTGCTTACTTGCCTTTTTAAAGGTACTTTTATTATAATATTTATACTGACTATAGTGGCTTCAGTTTTGGGCAAGAAATAATTTTGAAATTTGCCCAGAGGAAGGCCTACTCTTTTTTTTTTAAATTCTATCACCACCAAGGGATCTTTAATGAATGCGTTTAATGTGCAGAACTTCAGCACAAGACCTCCAAATTTTTCATCCTTGTCTTTTTTTTTTAGTAGAGGTTTTACGGCGCTCGCAACTGCATAAGGTCATATAAGCGCCAAAAGATTAGAGGTGTTACAAGAGAGTAACAAACATGAAACATGAAAAAGGGAAGATGATAGGAAAGAAGAAGCAAACCACACCAGACCACCTGCCAACCACCCACCATCCTTATCTGAGAGACTTGGTGCTCGATCTTACCAACACACACACACACTTCCCAGAAATTATATTTTGACCTCTCAGTTGCAAGTCAAGTCAGCTTTACGCAGTCGAGAAAAGCAATAAAAAGAACAAAGAACGTTTTCAGAAACTCAGCAGTTAGTTCACATTTCTTTTAATCACCCCCCCCCCCCCCCCCCCCACACACACACACACACACACACCCCCCCGGACACAATTTAGGTCCTTTGGGAGGCGGACTTCCACACTTTCCGTCAGGGCCAACCCAGCCAGGGATAGATATAACATCTCAGCAGAAATATAGAGATACTTGATTAAAGTCTTCCCACACAGGAATCGAACCCAGTTTTTCTGCATGCAATAGCAAAATACCAACCACTACACCACAGACACAGGTTTCTTATCCCCTTTGACAAAAGGAATAAAATCTTGCAAGCTACAACTTTTTCCTGCCCCAGCAATGCTAAAAAGAAGCTCAAGTGGAAATGAAATCTACTAGATTCTAATTCAATAATGTTCATTAATTGACTAATTCAATATTGTTCGTTTTCGTAAGAGTTTTATGGCACTTGTAACACAATAAGGTCATTTAGTAAGTGCCGAATATTCGGTGTGTTACAAGTGAGCAACAAACACAAAAAAGGAGGAACGATAGTTTTAGTGAGTTTTACGGCACTTGCAACATAATACAGTGGGTGTTGCATTCAACGAGGTTGCTGGGACCGGCTTGGTGTCCTCGTTGGATCCGACCTCTCGTTGAACGTGACTGAGGCTAAAGAAAAAAAAGGAGACAAGTTATTATATTACACGATGTACCAATACCAGGAATTACAACGAAAATCTCAAGCAGCATCAGTGCGCGCGTGTTTGACCTGTGTTCTGACCGTCATTTCTGCTTTTTAAAATTTGTTTTTCCGCAACACTTGTAGTGGGGTAACATACCCAAATACTCTCTCACACCTAGGCCTAGATCTACATACAGTGAAGGCGGGAGCTTGGGTTTTCTGATCTAGGGGAGAAAAGAAAATTGAAAAAAAATGAAGGTCTCCATCTAGACCTACCCATCCAGGGTTCATCCAGTTTCACACAGTCCGATCGCGTTCCCACCCACCCCCTCCCATCCCTACCGTAGGCTAACCCTCGCCCATCCTCTTGGCTTTGGGGCTCATGTTAGGAGGCACACTATATCTAGCAATACAATGCGTTAGGAATCGAGGATGGGCCTTGTGTTTTGCATGAGATGGAGAGAAAGGAGAAAAATTATTCGCTTTTGGGCCCGCTAATTGCTTTCATTTGGTTATCGCGACCTCGGTCTGTTTGCAACCTCGTTGGAGCTGACGTATATTTACAAAGAGATATTGCGGAAAAAATCGGGGATTAAGGATTGCCTCGTTGGAGTCGACTTCTCGTAGAATGCGACCTCGTTGAATGCGACACCCACTGTATAAGGTCATACAAGTGCCAAAGAATAGAGGTGTTACAAGATAGTAACAAACACAAAAAAAGAGGAGAGAGAAGGACGATATCTTTTGATAGGCCAACCACCCACTAAGGAGAGATAATGAAATACATGTTTGATAGGAAAGAAGGAGCAAACCACACCAGAGCACCATCCAACCACCCACAATAATGTTCACAAAGAAGGAAAAGAAGCAACAAACAACAGACTCAAACAAATCATGTACATTTTATTCACATAATGCACTTCATGAAATCATGCCCACATACGTAATAAGATTCAACGCACATTTTGCTTACAATGCTCACTTTCATAATTTACCCATAATCCCTGGCACTGTAAGAATGATGATAGTATGGAAGTGACCCTGTAACTGTCCGACAACTCACATTTTTGTTTTTCTCCCCTCTCAACAACTTCTCTCGGATATCACTCTCCTTTCGGCCGTACTTCTACCTCTTTCAAAAGAATATCCACCGAAACATGATTTTTAACTCTTTGTGCTTTGTGCCCTATCCCCTTGAGCTTTGTAGGACCTGTGACAGGACCAGCGCCTCTGAACTCTCTTGAGGAGACCGCTAGATTTGCACCACTGCTTGCCAAGATCTACGTTTGGTGAGCAGAAGGGTAACGGACGGTAGAGTATGCTCAAGCGTGCACTGGATGCATCATGATAAAATTAAAGTCGAAAGGAACAAAATTATAATACATTACTACAGCACATTCAAGTTCCCGTATCCGTGTGTAAAGGAACCTGTTACGAATGTTGGAAAAACAAAATTATCACAAATTTAAACATAACCAAAGAGGTTTTTAAGAAACTAAATACAATTTTGACAACACAAAAGCATATGGACACTGGAAAACTTTCAAAACCTAAACACCCCCCCCCCCACTCCCCTCTTCTCCACCCCTTCACAACAAGAGAAATGTTATTTGATATATCTAAGCTGTTAATTGTGCACAAAATACTGAGCTGCAGTTGACACACAAACTTTGCACAGTTTTCTTTCAATATATATATAAACTGAGCGTAAAATTGCACTTTTCTGCTATAGGTCTGAAAAACAGAAAGGTCAGTTGATGCAGTAGCAGGAAGCTCTATGGTCGTCTATCTCAGCCATCCTTCTTCGAGATCGAGGAAAACAGGTTCACATGTCACTCCCAGGGCAGCTATCTTCAATTTACATAAAGTCATCGTCATCAGCTCCAAGATTGTCCTGCAACAAACAGACGAAAATAGATCAAAATCATTCCAAAAAGTTATCAAGTTGTGACAGCCTTCAATGAAGACAAAACAAAAGACTTTTGAACTTTAACTATAACCCTAAGCCAGGGGTCACCAAACTACGACCCTTACACCAGATCTAGCCTGCCAGGTCAGTTCTTTGGGCCTGCCAATGGAAAGGTGTGTTTGTAACCTGCTCAGAACTTATCACCAAAATATTTCAATCATTTCACTGAACTTAAATGTGCAAATTGAATGTGCTTTTATAACTGCTAGCTTATTGTCTTTATTTCTTTTAGTGTATTTTGTATTTTTTGTAGTATAAATCAACAAGCGGATTGTCTTTATTTTTTATGTATTCAAAGTATTGAAAGGAACAAAACAGTTCCCCAACCCGGACACGGCATCTCTCCAATATCCAGCCTACTGAAAAAAAATTGCCCCTGACTTAAGCTATGACTTTGAACTTTTTAGCCCTTGACCTAAACTATAGATTTCAACTCTTTGAGCTCAGACCTAAGCTATAACTTTCAACTCTTTCAGCCCAGACCTAAGCTATAACTTTTCACTCTTTCAGCCCAGACCTAAGCTATAACTTTCAACTCTTGGAGCCCTCACCCACAGAACAGACAGGAGCCTTGTTTCCACCAACTGCTCCATAAACACTGAAGTACAGAGGGGAAAAGGAAGTCACGCTCACACAAACACTCACGCCCATCTGGTTTAAATGAATCAATACCTCCAAATAAAGGGATGCCAAACTCCTTTCATTTTCCATATTTCTAGATTTAAAGACAATGAACAAAGAATGCGGTAACATTTTTTTCTTGAAACATGTTTGCCAGTATCATTTTTACAAGACAGCTGGGCTACATATAGGTGAAGAAAACCCATTTATAAAATAATAATAATAATAATAATTGCATTTACATAGCGCATATCTATGCTCAAGAGCATTCTCTATGCGCTTTACAACTATTAGAGGCAAATCTGATAAAAGTATTGTCCAAATACGGTACATACCTTATTCGACGACATATTTTCTGACCGCATTAGATTATTATAGGACCTGCAAGATAAATCAAACAAACAAAAATTATACATTGTTTAAAAGAATTTATACAAACAATCTGAAAAAACCCCAAAAAGAACGTACTCATGGAATTCCTTTGCAAAATATGAAAGAAAGAAAAGCATCAAAACATATTTACTGAAAGATTTCTGCTTTTTTTTGTCCTCTATGCTAGCTTCATGGTTTTTCATGTTGTAACGATATCCTTACATTAGTCTATTTATCAATCTCTGCAAGGCATTCCATTTAATATCATGTATAGAAACTATCCAGCAATGTCTGTGGTGTAGCGGGTAGAGACTTTACTGTCGCATACAAGAGACCCGAGTTCGATTCCTGAGTGGAGAGAAATTTTTTTAACAGATATCTCCATCTTTCTGCTGGAATGTTATATCCCTCTCACCTCAAGTAGGCCCTGACAGGCAAAGTTATGAGTCCGCCTCCTAAATGATCTCAATTAAAGTGTGCGTGCGTGTGTGGTGTGTGTGTGTGTGTGTGTGTGTGTAGTGTGTGTGTGTGTGTGTGTGTGTGTGTGTAGTGTGTGTGTGTGTGTGTGTGTGTGTGTGTGTGTGTGTGTGTGTGTGTGTGTGTAGTGTGTGTGTGTGTGTGTGTGTGTGTGTGTGTGTGTGTGTGTGCGTGTGTGGTGTGTGGTGTGTGTGAACACCTACAATTCAAATATTTTTTTCAGAACCGTTCTCTGGGGACTTTTACTTTGCACTGTGAGATTTCATTCTACCTTTGAGTGCACTGTGAGATTTCATTCTACCTTTGAGTGCACTGTGAGATTTCATTCTACCTTTGAGTGCACTGTGAGATTTCATTCTACCTTTGAGTGCACTGTGAGATTTCATTCTACCTTTGAGTGCACTGTGAGATTTCATTCTACCTTTGAGTGCACTGTGAGATTTCATTCTACCTTTGAGTGCACTGTGAGATTTCATTCTACCTTTGAGTGCACTGTGAGATTTCATTCTACCTTTGAGTGCACTGTGAGATTTCATTCTACCTTTGAGTGCACTGTGAGATTTCATTCTACCTTTGAGTGCACTGTGAGATTTCATTCTACCTTTGAGTGCACTGTGAGATTTCATTCTACCTTTGAGTGCACTGTGAGATTTCATTCTACCTTTGAGTGCACTGTGAGATTTCATTCTACCTTTGAGTGCACTGTGAGATTTCATTCTACCTTTGAGTGCACTGTGAGATTTCATTCTACCTTTGAGTGCACTGTGAGATTTCATTCTACCTTTGAGTGCATTGTGTGATTTCATTCTACCTTTGAGTGCACTGTGAGATTTCATTCTACGTTTGAGTTTGAGGCAGGACATTATGGCCCCTTCAACACAACTTACGTCACATCACATAGCCATATATATACACAAAATGGGGACACGGTTTTACTCATACTGATTTAGAAAAAAACAAAGCACGTAAAATATTACACGCACATCACATAAGATCAAACTTGGTTCAACAACTCATTACATACCTGCAGCCTAAACATGGGTACGAACCAACAGAATATGGGAGCCCCATCTTCCAGGAAATTTGACGCCATATTGTTTTTTAGTTTAAATGGAACTTTTACGGCGCTCGCAACCACATAAAGTCATATGAGCGCCAAGGGGTGGATGTCAACAGAGAAGTCCATACAGGGTATCAGGCATACTCCACCTCTCTAGCTTCAACAGCACAAAGTCTGCTTCGACTAACAAGGCTCCCCGGAAATAGTGGGTCACAAGAGAGTGACAAACATACAAAAGAAGTAGAGGAAAAATGACAATAGTAAGGATTAGGAAAGAAAAAGCAGCAGTTCCCTGTTGCAGTTCAGGCACAGTTATGAGCATGATATTGATGAATCAGCCCACATACAATTTTACTGAGCAGAAGAACATATTAATATCCCCCCTTTGAGAATGGCCTCGAGACACTTCAGTCAGTATCACCGCCACGGGGTTACAAGAGAGTAACAAACACAACAAAAGAAGGAGGAGAGATAAGGACGATACATGTTTGATAGGAAAGAAGAAGCAAACCACACCAGATCACCCGCCAACCACCCACAAGTCATACTGGACTGCAAAATGCTTTTAACATTTTCTTATAAACACACAAGTCTAGCTCACCTAAGTTCTGCTTGTTCTTGTTTCCGTTTCTCTTCTTCCTTTTCCCGCTGCTTCTGCTCCTGTTGTACCTTCTTTTGACTTTCTCTTTCTTTCCTGTCCCGCTCTTCCCTCAAAGCCCGGAAGTCTGGTTTGTCTTCCGTTTTTGTCTTGTTCAAGCGATTGACGATTTCATTGATCCTTTTTTCCACTCCAACTTTCTTCACCTAAAAGAAGCAAATTCAATATATATAGACAAACACAGCAAATAAATTATAAAGTATAAGTCGCAAAAAGAGGCATCCGTTAAAAACCACAGTAATTCCCTTATCAACGTATACAAATATATGTCTTCTTGACAGATCAACCATAAAAGTACCTGTAGGTTACCAGTTAATTTAGCAAGAAAATAAGATGGTTCTTTTCAAGGGCCATTCACAGACACTAAAGGTGTTCCAAAACTCTCCAAGCACTAAAATGGTAAAATAGAAGCCTTTTACCAGTTTAGATTCTGGATAATATGGATACCTTGCGGGCTTTGGTGCTTGGGGGAACTAAGCACTTCTGGACCTGTCCGGTGTGCAATGACGTTGTTGCCCAGGACAGGTAATACAGCTAAATTCTGGATAAGCACAGCAAACAATCAAAACACATTCAGTCACTGGAATAAGAGGGAAAACACTGTCAACGTCTCACCTCTTTGTCTTTGTGGAACCCAACTTGTCCAACATCCATACTTGCTGTCTTCTTCAGATTAGCCCACATGGTGTAAACGACATCTACATTATTTTGTTTGTTTCCTTAAAAAGAAAAGAACAGAAAAAGCGTGGAACAATAAATACGACTAATTAAATCTGTATTAGCTTTGGAAACTGTTTAAAATCACATTAGCTCTTCATTCTACAGGATGGAGATTATGCATATATAAGACCAACTCCTATCCACCTTCATTTCAACTTGTACTCCAAACATTTGTCAGACAGGATGAGACAGGATGAGACAGGATGAGACAGGATGAGACAACATTCTCTTTTCTTTCCAATGTTTTACATTTCCCTACTTCTGTGAGTTTACAAAGATTAAGACAAAAATATGGTAAAACATACAGAGTAAGACTGAAGAATGAGATCTCAGTTCATCTGTGATAAATAGCCAGCACGAATGTTCATATGGACTTGCCTGTTTATTTAAATCATAGGATGTTCTACCATATTAATTTTTTAAGTGCCAGATTTTGAGAAATGTGTGCGCCATACCTTGAATACTATTTGCCTTGACCAGCTGAGCACAGTCATCAATAACAGCTTGAGGAATGTCATCGATCATCTCGCCCTAGATTGCATGAAACACAAGGAATAAGAAATTTTTGTTCGTTTTAAATTTTAGTAAGGTATTACGGCACTCGCAACTGCATAAGGTCATATGAGCGCCAAGGGGTGGACGTCAACAGAGAAGTCCTTACAAGGAATCAGACTTACTCTGCTCACCTCTCTAGCTTCACCAGCACAAAGTCTGCTTCAACTATCAAGGCATCTCGGAAATAACGGGTCACAAGAGTGTGACAAACAAACAAAAGAAGTAGAGGAAAATGCTGATAGTAAGGATGAGGAAAGAAAAAGCAGCAGTTCCCTGCTACAGTTCAGGCACAGTTAGGAGCATGACATTGATGAATCGGCCCATTTACAATTACAATTCTACTGTGCATAAGAACTCGAGATGTCAATGTCCCCCTCTTTGGGAATGGCCTAAAGACACTTCAGTCAGCACGACCCCAGGGGGTTGAATAACAAATTTTGACGTACACATACTTCATCAACACAAAACAATCACACAAAAATGCACTGAGTTTGTTTGGAGGGTTTTTGTTAAAAAAAGAAAAGTGTACAATGAGCACATCTCAATTCATGAACACTGTCGTTGTGCTGAGCCTCACTAGACAAACAAATTGAAAGCAACAGGAGAAATGTGTACAGGGAAGACAACTGCGGAGCAGAATTGTTGTGGGCCTCTATGCTCTTCAAAGAGTTCAAAATAGACAAGACGAGTACAACAGTGAAATAAATAATGTTGGTACAATCTGAACTGAACCCTTCAACCCGTTAAAACATTCACAATATCTTCATTCCAATTCAATAGCGACAATCAATAGGTTACTCAGTTGTAAATTTTATACACACAACTTAAAAAGCTGTAAGTAACAAATACCCTTGAACAGCTAAAATTAAATAATTCCAGCAAAATTTCCAACACATATGACACATTTACGTGAGGAGCGACCCCTGAGGACCATTTTCTATGTTTGTTGCCCGAAAAGTTATGCATAGGAAAATCTCTTGATACGCAATTTTATTTTGGCATAGCTACAGCGGTTGCTATGGAAACGGCCGCCATCTTAAAAATAAACAATGAATTTCAAATCCCCCAGGTTTTCTTATTTACTGACCAAATTCTACCAAATATAGTGAAGGTATAACTGAACCAGACCCTATCAGCGTAACAGCGAGTTTTTTTCAATAAGTGCAAAATATTTTAAAATATGACAATTTTCCCAATGTAGAAAAAAACTTTATAAAATTTAGGTTGCGTAATCGCTTGCCAATGGAAAAGTGTTATTTTTTTCTCAAATATCTCTCTGTTACATTGATGGCAGTCTTGTCATCTATGTGTCCTGAAAGTTTCATGTCAAAAGGATGAAATCTAAGGAAGGAGTAAGGAAAAAACTGAAAAAATATGACATTTTGAGAAAAACGACAATTATTGTGAAAATTCACTATCTACGAGGAGAATAAAAACTTTGGCTATTTTTAGACAAAGAACTGGTTGATCTTCAAAAATCAGCCAACATCTCAATTTACATAGCCTGACCCAAAATCGGCAAAATCAAGGTTCACTCCTCCCCTAAATTCATTCGTTTTTACTAAAGCCACAATTTGCAACTAACTGTAATTCTCACAAAGCTTTATTCTAATTGAGAAAATAGCAAAATGAATATGTACGTAGAGAAGTCTTATCACACATCAACCCCCTCTGTCGTCCCTTAAAGATCATGCACACAACACTCACTGGATGTAACCGCAGGTACACGTGAGCTGAAGATAATTTATCCACATGAAACCTGAAAGGAGACAAAGCCATAGTGACTTTAGTTTAGTTTGGTAAAGCGACTTTAAAAAATTAAGACAAAGCCATAGTGACTTTAGTTTAGTTTGGTAAAGCCACTTGAAAAAATTGAAACTAGTACAAAATTATTAGAAATTTAAGTAAGAAAAACAAAACAAAGAGAATTTTTCTCTGATAATGTGCATGTCATCTTGTCATCTTGCTAAACATTTTCATGAATCATGAAAGAAATTTACTTCATGAATAGAAGAGGGTTAAACTTACTTTGCTCCAGACAGTGTTCTCTAAGCCAATATAATATAGACTAGTACTGTTATATACAACACTGTCAGATAAATGTTATAATATAAAAACTAACCATACATCCTCGGGCCATCCCCATCGTATCAAATCTTCATCTGTGGATTTATATGAAACAAAAATGAATAAATAGATAAATAAATAAATGTTTATATAATTATAATATTAAGAAAAAGAAAAAAAATGATAAATCATTATGGTATTTAATTAAATAAAATAAACAAATAACAAGAAATGGAATTAACTGAATGAATCTAAAGGCTACCTGTTCATAAAGTATTAAGTATTGAGGTCTCCAGGAAGCTCTATAAATTAATTTGCATCAATTTTTTTTTCTTCACAGTTTTCTACACAAAATATAACTTATTTTGGAGACAGAGAATCCCTTCCCATCAGGACACCAAACTGAAAGCAATCTTCCTACAAAAAATGAGAAAAGAATATGGACCCCTTCAGTTCAAATTCTGAACTTTCTCAAGCCAGCTTCCCAAAAGCAGCACAGAAGCCAAACAACCAAGCCAAAGACAAAAATTTGAACGTGACAAATATATGTGAGGCAGCGTGGTGAAAACAGACGCTCGTTAAAAAATCAAAAGTAAAGAAACGCATTTTTCAGCAGGTTTGTAATTTTTTTCAAATTTTTCTTTTTTGCCTAACACCTTTCATGCCCTTTAAATAATGAATTTCGATGTGGATTTTTACTGAAAAACGTTGATTAAAGGCACAAAAATGTAAGTTTTTAGTTTCCATGGACTCTCAAGCTGAGAAAATAACCAATTTTTGGCAGCCATTTTCTCACGAATTTTACCTCTGAAACCAAGTGACCCCCACCTCCTTCATTCGCAAATACCTTGACTTGTATTCAAGATAAATGGATTTTTTTCCCCATTCAAAGCAACAAGACAAAAGAACAAGCTTTAAGATGATACCAATAACTCTATCAGCCCAAAAATTGAGGGGAGCCTGATTCCACCGCATCATGAAACATAAATAAGTGTGAATCTCTTCAATTATATTCTCTAAAGCCGTTCCCCCCCCCCCAAAAAAAAAGAGAAAAAAAAATTATAGAAAAGAGAATTTTGAATACAAGGCCTGCAAGGGGTCAAAAACATTTGCATAAAAGCAAAAATAAAACTGACCAAAAACAAAACTATCAAGGTATCAATGTAACAGACTGCAGTGTTTCAATCAGAAAAGTGCCTCTGAAATTGAAATTCAGTTCGACTGGTTAAACAGAAATGTGTCACCACAGTCGCAAAAGAAAAAAAAAAAAAAAAACTCTGAAGCTGTTCAGTAGAAGAATAAAAATCAGGCCTTAATAATACTTTGTATTAACTTTATGAAAACCGCTGTTTGAAATGATAAAGGGTAGTTGACTAATGTGGACTGTGCATATCAAAACAATAACCATTGAGCGTCCAAACAGAACCATTTTCCGACTTACTTTCATTCTTGTCAAATCCCATGTATATGGAGTAGGGAGGTGATACAACTGTGAAAAAGAAAGAAAAAGAAAATTAAATGTAATTCAACTGTCGTCACATTTCTATAAATATTTACCTAAAGGTAAAGGAAATGATAAAAAGATGAATTGACAGTGTAAAAGGTGACAGTCTCAAAAAGAAAATTAAATACTGACACATCTTCTGGGACTCATGATAGAAATGATAATTTCTCAGTACACAAACTTTGCCAGAAAACATCAACATTTTTTTCTAAGAGGAATTTGGGTGTTCGGAACGTGGATCGTCAAAATCAGTCTCTGCAATCACTTAATTCTCTATTCCCCCAGTGACAAAAAGTGTTTAACTCTTTATCTCCGGCAAGCCACTCCCAGCAGCTCGGGCACATTCTTTTACGACGACTTCGACACCAAATCACTTTTCGCCAACTGCCGTAAACAGGTCTCTTATACCGGAAGTTCATTCATTAGATGAAGAATTATCAAAATAAGTTAAAGGTTTGCTAGTTTCGATTTAATGACCCATTTAATGATGTCATTTTGTCATTTTTAGATTTAGCACCAAAAAAGGGCCCCGGCGTAGTGGGTTTACCCCCCCTCGGAGATAAAGAGTTAATGAACAAGATTTAAAATATATAGCTGAATTTATCCTAGACAACCCTCCATTTTGGTCCGGAGAAAACTGGTTATCTTTCGTAGATCATACGTGAATATCTTGGACAATGTCATAGAAAACGGGACTCGAATCTGATTAAACAAAAATTATATTCAGACTCTGAACCGAGTCTAGCATGAGGTCACTTTCTGCATCATTAATATGAACAGAACAACCAAGTTGAGTTGACCTTGCCCGGGGGCAAAGTTCAATATGTCGATCAATGAGATCGCGTGAAGGGGGCAAAGTTCAATATGTCGATCAATGAGATCGCGTGAAGAGGGCAAAGTTCAATATGTCGATCAATGAGATCGCGTGAAGGGGGCAAAGTTAAATATGTCGACCAATGAGATCGTGTGAAGGGGGCAAAGTTCAATATGTCGACCAATGAGATCGTGTGAAGCGATCACGCACTCTCGGCTTGCTGGGGGAAGAAGTGTTG
>NW_004797872.1:431199-435620 GCF_000002075.1 Aplysia californica | reverse complement strand
GTAAGCGACATCGGTCGGTAGTTGGCAGTCGAAGGGTGGGGGCGTAGGAAAGTGAGATGGGAAGCCTTGAAAGGAAGAATAGCGGAGCACTAGGCACCACAAGTAGATAGTTAGAGAACGTCAGATGTATGTCATTGGCCAATATTTACAGTAACAGCCATCTTGTTTGACCTATTCTTTAACATACATAATATAATTAGATTCTAGCATTATCATATCATAACACTTTGCTACAATGAAGAAAAAAAAAGCTTTCTTTTTTTACTCCACTTTTTTTTTTCAGATCGGACAGTGAGACAGCAGATCCAGGTCTGGAACTTCTTTGTCTTTTGTCATAATGAAGAACACTATTTTATGGCACAAAGAAGATGGCAAACTAATTTTAGGTAAGGTAGTTATCTTGTTTGACGTCAGACCGGGATACCCCTCCGACAGGGCTCCCCTATACGCACAAATGTGCGTATATTACGCATTAAACCTATAGATTACCCCTTTAAGATTTGGTTGTGCGTGAGCTTTACTCTTTATAATTTCATTTCGGGGGTTTGCATACGCTTTAAAACAAAGTTGTGAGCGTCTGAAAAGCATCATTTCCCCCCTTCTCTAATATTCTCTATCGCAAGGCCGAGTCGATGATTTGGCAACACACCCACACGCATGCACAACATTCACCTTCTGTGTCAGAAGTCGACTAGTCAACCTACTAATCAGCTCCGCACAGTTTGCGGCGACACCGGCTGGCTTCAGCACAGAAGCTCCGCCCACAATCTGGACACTCACATGTGCCGGTGTCGTGCCTTGAGTTTATCCCTGCTGTGAAATTACCCCCATCCTTCTTTAACACACTAGTAAGCGTGAATTGTCTGCCATCGGAAGTCTGGAAAGACTGGAATATGAACCCTGGGACTGGGATGGCTCTGAAGAATAATGAATCAGTTTATTTCCCAAACCTGCCTCTCATCCCTGCACTAAATCTCAAGCATCCCGATTTTGATTGCATGTACCCCGAATTTTTTTTTTTTTAATTTTTTTTGGTTCCGTCTGTGGCTCCGGATTTTTGTAAAATCTTATTCTGCCTTCTTTTCTGTCGTGGGAAGCACTCGTTAAACTTTTTGTCGGCAGAAACTGGGAGCACTATTTCCCAAAATGTCTATGTCGAATTTAGTAGTTGACTCACCAAAAGTTGTGTTGGATCTTTGCTCACACATGTTATTTCAAAGTCTTGATCTATAATGGAAGTAGTATTGATTTGGCATTCCGACTTAAGACATTCTCAAGATCTACCAAAACATGCTTTGTCCGAGTTTTGGTTAGTCGGGCCCGTCATCAAGACCCATCAGTAAAATTGTTTCAATCGCGCGTTCACACCATGTGACATGACTTCGGCACGTGAGTTTCGCGTGTGTTGGGGACCGTCCGTTGTCAGGGTCAATTTAAGTTCATGAGCACCAGTTGAAGCGTCTTTCGGGAATATTGTCCGTGGGGGTGTAAAACACTTGGACTAGGAGACCATGACGTGATACCTCAGGATAAAAAAATAAATAATGACAACACACACACAGGCGCGCCCTTGCGCGATCACACACACACGCCACACGTGTGTGCGCGCGCACGCATACATACACATACACCACACACAAGTGCGCGCACGCAGAGGGAATATACATGGATATAATAATGGACACCCCTGGAAATTTTTCAAGTCAGCTTGGCAGTGACCTAGGTGATGTGTCGTTGATCCCGATTTTTTTCCACCAAATCCCATTTTTTCCCCCACTCAGAACTTGACTTTAACTTTCATAGAGTGGCAGGCCTATTTTTCTAGATTACTGTTGGAATTGACCCCTTTTGGTTTGTGAACTTTATTTTATTATGGTCTCTGGGCCCAACTGCTCAACCACCACCACTCTTTCCCCCTCCAAATGGACACACAACTCTAATTCTAGTCAATATTACTAATTTATTTCTTAAGTTAATTAGGCTATTAAAAACTGTTAACACATTCAATCATAGTCATGGTCACTCTATCATTTTACTCTATGTGTGTCTGTGTGAATGTGCTTGTGAGTTAAACGTTCACAAGCAAAAAATCTGACTATAAAATTATGAGATATTGACTTTTACCCTTTAAGTTTCTAAAACAAGGGTTTTTAAAAATACCCCTTAAAAGATAGTAAACCAAAGGGTGAAGGAACCTCTTAAGTTGGCCTGAAAAGAGGAGCCCTGCCCCTCCGATCATGTGACCACAATATACTATACTGCAGGGCACTAAAGACAGAAGTGTCTGTCATGTATACAAGCTTAATCTACCTTTTGCTGTAGGAAGTTCTGATGGCCGATTGGACAGCGCGTCTGCGTTTGAAGTCATACAATGTTTTTTATGAGAGTAGGATCGAATCCTGATCCTGGAAGTCCTATTGTTATAGCAAGTTGTTTTTCGTTTATATGCACAATTTTATTTATGTCATGCAATACAATTTCTTTCATATTATAACATGGATTACCATAAAGGAATGAAAATGAGTGTCTGAATGGAATTTTTTACTGGTATTTTCACCTCGATTTTCTCCTTTAATATGGGTCTGCTGTCACTGTGATTGAGTTATTCTTATTCTACACAGAATAAGCCTTCCATACATATGCAATATGTCCACTTTTATTGGCCTCTAAAATTGGGGCTGTTGGGGAACTTTCAGGCCTCTGATTTGTGAAAGCTGTCTTGTGTTTAGTGACACCAAGTGTCAGTGGTCAGTGTGAGTGAGTGCTGATTCCATGATTCAGTTATTCAAGAATAGCAAATAATTTAAATGTTCGAAGTCGAAGAAGAAGGATCCAACTACAAAAGAAACGTCAATGAAAAAAAAATTAGCTAGGGAAAGTGGTAAGAACGTTTTAGGGAAATGTACCATACCGTTACTAGTGAAATAGAACACCATCTTTTTACTTCTTGAGCCTGGACGAAGACAGTGAGTGACAGAGTCACAGAAGCTGGGAAGAGACAGACCAGGAACCGGAAGTTGAATAACGTTGTTTGTCCATGGTGTTTCAGGGAGTAATCCAACAAATTAATTAGGCCCTACTACAATCACTTTTTTGTCTTCCGTCTTTTTTCTTTTTTTGTGTTCCTTCTCGAAGAAACATGAAAATTAAAAAGAAACAGGACTTCCGAAATTAGGGCCATGTAACGACATACTGGTTTCTACAAAGATTCTTAAAGGCCTCCTGCGTTTATTGTGAACAAGGAGATTAATTATTTCAGTTTTTGCAGTTCGCAAACAAGTCTATAATATTTCAGTCTACTTTCTTTTTTATATAAACAATAACTGGATCCCATTTTTTTTTTACAACAAACGAAAAAGGGGAGAGGTGTTGATTCAATTGACATCATATTGTGCAGGCCTGTAATAGTTGTTTTGTTGGGTTGTTAACATTAAAAAATATATATTATTGGTGTTGGGTTTGTTTGTTTGGTTATTGTTGTTGTTTGGGGTTGTTGTTTTTTTTTGGGGGGGGGCGCCAGTGCTGTTTGTTTTCTTTTTGTTTTTTGTGGCCTTTTATTCAACTTTTAATTAGGTTTGTTTGGAGGCGCTGTAATAAATTACCAGCTTGCATAATGGGCAGCATCCTGGAGTTTACATCCAGTCATGGCGTCTTAAATGGGGTGCGTGGGGCTTGCAGCTTAATCAGTCCCAACTGGTTTTCTTCACCAAAAGTTACTTTTCTGACTAGATCTAAACTACTCTATGAACAGCCAAAGAAAAAAATTAGGCTAATACAAGGAGCTTAGAACTAACTTACTTTTAATCTCCTTGGGCTAATATAACTCGAAAAGTGATCTGATTGGTCTGGGTGTCTACTATCATTTAAGGCCTAGCCTACTACGACAATACCTCACCAATCAGGCGCTCCTTCTGCCTGGGAGAAAGAAATTTCATTGATTTGTCCCTTAAAAGCCCCTGCACTAAAGTTCCCACAGACTGAATCACTGCGTCTTGATCTTGCATGGTTCAAGGCCGAGACAAAGCAACTGCCTGGTGGTTGTGTTAGCTTAGAGGCATGGGGGCTGAAGCCACACTATGTCATGTGGTTAGGCATCAGGCACTTGGCGCTTGACTCTTGACACCAACGTGGACTGAGCCCCCCTCCAATGGCTCTCTGTGTGCTCGTTGATTAAGCTGTCGTGCTTTGTTGATGTCATTCAGCTAGGATTGTATGCGCACACTTGAATGAAGTCATGAGCGTGTTATAACTGTTACTGATCTCTGAGTGCGTACTGTTCACTCATGTTCTGTGTGTGGAGATCAGACAATGAAGCAAGCGCCGTTGTATTCAGTGGTGGTGGGTAGTGAAGGGCTCACGGGCTTGAGCCCCTACCCCCTCCCCACCCACCACCCTCAACTCTATCCCAAAGTAAATGAAAG
>NW_004797872.1:429380-430350 GCF_000002075.1 Aplysia californica | reverse complement strand
TTGTTTGATATCTTCAATTCTAGCTTAGAAGATATGGATATCTAAGGAACTGGGATTGAACACTAAGCTGAGGATCTTCAACACAAATGTGAAGACTGTTCTACGGTTCAGAGACATGGAGGCTCACAGCATCAGCAGCAAGGAAACTGCAGAGCTTCATAAATGGATGCCTAAGACGGATAGTGGGGATCAAGTGTTACGACCGAGTCACAAATGCTCAAATGTGGGAAAGAATTAACAAGCCAAAGGCCAGTAAAAGAAGACATACAGGTGAAGAAATGGAAAGGGCATACCCTGAGGAGACCCCCGTCAAGCATCATCTGAATCACCAGACAATCTTTGACGTGGAATCCACAAGGAAAACGTAAGAAAGGAAGACGAATGACGACATGGAAGCGAGCGGTACAAGCGGAAATGGAAAAGGCGGGGACGTCATGGAAACCGCTATAAGAGGATGCACTGGACAGACTTCGCTGGAGAAATGTTGTTGATGGCCTATGCTCCACTGGGAATTAAAAAGGGCAAGAGAGAGAGATAGAGAGATAGGTAAGACGTGACATTCCAGCTCTTGCGTGTTGTCCCCTGAACGAATCCATCCGTTGTTTCTCATAAGTAGGATTTTGTTTATACTAGTTCCAGCCTGACCCCACCATATCAAGGCAGTTTCGTGTCCTCTGTTCCTCGCTGACAGATGATCGTGTCCCAAATCTGACTCAGTCCATGCGCAAAAAGGGTTCGTGTTTTACATGAAACCAATTCTAACGTGCACATAATTCTTCATAAAGGTATTCGTTGAGGCCCCCTTGATATCCCTACCGTAACCCCAGGCTACTGTTTGCCTGTAGCAAATACATGTACATGTAATTGATGTACCATTGCCTGTGTTTGTCTAATAGTAAGTACATGATAAATAATAGTTGTACTATTAATTGTCTTGTTTGCTTAAAATAGTAAGCACGCCCATGGCAGT
>NW_004797872.1:414078-428335 GCF_000002075.1 Aplysia californica | reverse complement strand
CCCAACAGGTCTTTGAGATAATTAGAACGTACACAGTGTGAGCCACACACGAGGAGAAAGGTCACACACATAGTACCTGTACTACGTCATCAGCCTCTTTCACTCCCTGTGGCACCGCTAGAGGTTTGAATGAAACATTATGCCTAATTAACAAACAATAGACGACGGGCCTAACCTTGCGTTGAGTATCTCGTCTGCTAGAGTTCATCCGTTCGCCCGCCCGCTCAATGAATAAAACTGTGGAGCGGACCAAAAACAAACAAACGAACTGTCCTGAAGTTTGCAGTCCGCTCGCATGGCCATCCGTTACCCGCTCGCTCTGACTGAGACTGAGCCCGCGAGTAACAAACCCGTCCGTCCGGTCGCCCCAACTGTACCCGACACACGCTAAGACAGGTGTGCGGCGTGCATGCTAATGACGCATGTGTTGGTATGACAGAAAAACGCTGATTGGTCTCATAAGATGTATCAACAATAGATTAAGTGAATAATGAGTCCACGATGCAGGTGCCATGGATGGTTTCAAGGAAAAGATAAGGTTCATAGCAGGAGGAAAATGACACAAGGAGTGAGGCCACGTCAGCGTGGACTGCTCACACTGGAAACGACTTCGTTGAGACCGATCTGGCAGTTTACGTGTTCGTTGAATCTGGGTTATGTTTTTATTGATTTGAATGAATGAAAAACAAACAAAAGGGGAATCCACCTCCTTTCGTTGAATCCCGAGTTCCATTGTTTGTAAGCCTTCATGAATCACGGTTACATTGCCCTTCCAAAACAAATGAAGACCTGTTGCAAAATAGGGATAGGCTTTCTGCTATTGCCATTCATAAAAGGCATAGAGCTACATTGTTGTAGAATTTCCAAGTGGAGATGATTATGTATTTAATGTATATATAAAATACATATACACACTTGTACATTGATTATATTATATTGAAAGATAGTCTTTCTGCATGTGCAGGTACCCATGTATTCCACTTGTCTTGGTGAAAGAGGCAGGCTGGGTCTATCAGTCCAAGCATCATGCTGTGTTTCCTACACTACATTTATCTCATCAGTAAGCCTGTCCCCGTAGGATTAGGCGATTGTGCGGCCGCGTTTTTTCGCGTAATTCTGCAAAATTTGCATAATTTTGGATTCCCCGCGTTTTTTTCACGGAAAACATGGAGAAATATTATAAAGGAAAGAACTAAAATACTAGAGAACAGCCTTAGAAACCACCAGGCTGAGAAGCGCCAACGACGAAAGGAAAACAGCGGAAATACAGAGCTTCAATCTATGACACTAACATGCAAGCACTGCAACAGAATCTGCGCTTCAAACATAGGAAGAATTAGCCATGAAAGAAGCTGCTTGAGGACAGCCTTGAGACCATCTTAAGCTAAATTGACCGTCTGCTTAGACGAAAAGAGCCATATATATATATATATATATTAATATTATTAATATTATGTGCACGCATGTATTTCATGAATAATATCATATGCAAGGCGCATAGAACAATGATTGTTTCACGGATTTGCGCTATAAGTCATATTATTTTTTTTTCTCTAGACCCAGTCCCTTTTCTTCTTTACTACAGGTCCCATTAGTCCCAAAGGTTAAGTTAAACTTCAGATTCAGCAGATGAGTTGAAGTTGATTTTTTTCTCTTCACTCCGAGCATCAACTGTTGATTCAACAAATCGACTTATCCGTGGACGACTGTGTTATATTTTGGTACTTAGTTATACCAGCTACACACCCTGTAACCTGTGTCAGAGGAGCCTCAGACACACTGAGGGAACAGCATTTCCAGTAAGGGCAATGCATAGACTTTGTTGGCCCACCAAGAAGAGCAAAATTGGCAGAGAACTGGGGGCGGAGCCTAAAGTGTTTGTCCAGACCCAAAGACCACTCAGGGGCGGAGCCTAAAGTGTTTGTCCAGACAGAAAGACCACTCAGGGGCGGAGCCTAAAGTGTTTGTCCAGACAGAAAGACCACTCAGGGGCGGAGCCTAAAGTGTTTGTCCAGACAGAAAGACCACTCAGGGGCGGAGCCTAAAGTGTTTGTCCAGACAGAAAGACCACTCAGGGGCGGAGCCTAAAGTGTTTGTCCAGACAGAAAGACCACTCAGGGGCGGTGCCTAAAGTGTTTGTCCAGACTGAAAGACCACTCAGGGGCGGAGCCTAAAGTGTTTGTCCAGACTGAAAGACCACTCAGGGGCGGAGCCTAAAGTGTTTGTCCAGACAGAAAGATCACTCATTTGCATGTGTTTTTCTTCCAAGTAATAATAATAATAAATAGCATAATTTGTATGGCGCTTATCCCCGCCCAGCAGCAGGCTCTATGCGCTTTACACTAAATTATTACCCCAGAAGACCATAGAACACTACGAAACATTTCCAGCTTCCTGGGAAGCATACAGTGCAAGCAGCCGATTAAGCGCTCAAACACTAACACAAACAAGATCTTTCGCTGTCTATAGCCGGGTACCCATTCCCACCTGGGTGAAGTGAGGAAAATTCGTGTAAAGTGCCTTTCCCAAGGACACAACGTCGGGCCCTTGACGGGATTCGAACCCATGACCATACGGTAATAAATAGTACACAACGCACTAGTTTCTAATCTAATTCTGGAGTAGTGTTAACTCTCTGGCTTTTTCCTCTCTATCCCAGTACACTATGACCATTATAGTCGTGACAGCTTTTCTGCCTGCCTGCAGAAGACATTCAAAAAACTGAAAAAAACAAAGTTTTGATCATTGTCCATATAACTCTTTCCATTGACACAGGATTATCAAGACAGTCATGACACAAAGAAACAAAATTTAGCAGGCATCCATCTAGGCAAAATACGACCCACAAATCAACCCAGCACATATGATTACATGCAATGATGAAATGTGGTCTGCAGTGAGTTTATAATTTAAATAATTATTAACAAAACCCAAAATGTCTGTCTTGAAAAACTTAAGTTAACTGGAAGCAATAGATCTAGTACTTATCTCATGAAATGCTCACGAGTGACATGCCACAGTGTCAGTTTTAAATTTCAAGAGCTTGGGTTTCAACCAACTTTCTTCCGCTTTAAACTACTAACATGTGAGATATTCAGAATTGCTTAATCTGGCCTACGACATGGATTTCCTTGCCCATGCGATTCACATGCAGCAGCAAAGACACCCAGGTTTTCTTATTATAAGCAGCCTATTCATCATAGCAAAAGAACTGCAACATAATAAGGTCATATAAGTGCCGAAGAATAGATACGCTACAAGAGAGTAACATACCCTAAAAATAAGGAGTGATAACGATGATAGATGTTTGATAGAAAAGAAGGCACAAATCACACCAGAGCACCCGCCAACCACACACTAACTGTTCTACTCTATCCTTTTCATCTAAAAAAATATAAAACATAACATAAACCATTGAATTATTCACAATTGTTTAATTTTTGCATGAGAACATTTTGCACATAAGTATTAAAAATTGTTCAAAAATAAGACAGCCAATGGACAATAAATAATGTAGACAACAACATGAGAATTTGAAACTGATGAAGGAAAATGGTTATTAATTTTAGAGTGATTAGACACACACACATCCCACATTCACTCATCATCATCAGCTGACTAAATGTGTCAACATTCTACACTCAGCTGGACATCATTATTAAAGAAGACTCAGGATAACAATTTTTATTACATGTACAGTAGCTTAAGTTTAGCTAAAATGATCAATTACGCAGAACTTCTAATTTTGCTCATTTTGGAGGACTAAGAAATAGCCGACATCAACAAAACTGTTGATCTATCCTGAGACAGGCAATTTTTCCAGCTCATTTGAGCGCACCAACAATTGATAAGTTTTACACGCAGATCGACACTATCCAAACATAAGGAGTCTGACTGCTTCAGCACAAACTGCCACGACCAACCCTCGCTGAAAGTGACACGACATTGCAGCCGAAACAGGAAGACACCCAGGGGAGGAGAAGAAGAAGGAAATTGTACCACACAGGAATGACATACTTACTGCATGCCACATGAAAGTCCTACCTGCTGCACCAGATGGCAGTGATATAACTAGATCTAGCCATACAGTTGTAACATAAAAGTACAATTGAATTAAGTGAACTTTGAGGAAATCTCACAAAACAAATGTTATGAAACGGATCTGACATTAGAGAAGTGTGCATTCGATTCCATTACTAAACATTCCCAATTTTTGCGATATTTACAGCTAATCAAAGCGTTACATTCGAATGACGTGTGAGTGTTTGTTCTTTTTCTAGGATAATGGATTTTCACCTTATTTTTCTGTCACAACCCGTAAAAGCAGAGCGTGCAATATTGAAACTACTCACTGAAGTAAATTCAACAATACATTACAGCTGATGATTAAATGGGACAGAAAGGTAAGTGGACCCAAATGGAGTTAACAAGCGTCCAAGAAGCACCAGTAACGCCATAAATAACACAGGGGACCATCACTTCAAAATGCACTGGAAGGTTTTGCGTAGGCTGACACCCTGAGAGCTCCCTCTATTCAAAATTCTAAGCGCAAGTCTATACGAGTAAAGAAAAGATCGATTTGAAGCCCACAAATAGTTTTGCGTAGGCTGGCATACTGGGTTCCCCATTCAAAATTCAAAGCATTAGGCTATAATATATGAATGTTGATGTGATGTCATTGAACCGCAGTGTGCTGTGCCGGGTTAGGGTACCTACAGTTGCGTTTTGAAAGACCCCCCCCACCCCACACACACCTCAGCCTGCCACCACTCGCTGGATCCGTTAGGCTTGAACATTGGGAGGGTAGGTCCAGAGTGGGGGAACTGCAGCGACCAATGAAATGAGAGATAATGAATAATATGAGCTGTGCTGGCCATGTGTCACCTCCATCCCCCTCAATCTCATTATCCCATCTTTCTTTGAAACAATGTTTCATCACCACACATGCTGTGCAAGCTGCGGTCGCGGCACTTGAAGAGGCAGACACACACACTGAGCTGAGAGACACTGGATGGATAGTGCCGTGAAGAGCAATTATTGACAATAGAATGCCGCTGACAGACTCAGGTATGCAAGAAAAAAACTTCGCACACGGTATTCAAATAGCATGAATGGTGAACCTGAGCGTCGAAGAATTTTTAAAACTAAAAATTCGCAAAACCTTATCTGACATTGGTATTGGTACAGTAATAACCTACTGCAGCTTGAAAGAATCCTCATCTAATCTTGAATAACCTTCGAGTTGGATCACAATTTTTTTTTTACACAACAATTACTGAATTAGGCACTAGTTTTCTCCCCGTTGGTCAAGTTAGGACTTCCTCAGCCCAAAAGCTCTTAATTATAATTTTTACTTTATCTCTCACTCAGCCTTACAACACAGACATTCTTAAAAAAAACCCACACCAACAAAACAACCCACCAGCCTCTTTAGATTTAGTTTTCACCAACGGCACTTGCAACACAAGCCTCTACAATGAATCCCAGTGACAAAAAGTACAAAAGCCATATCCATTAGATGTGATTTCATTTCACCAGGTTGGGAATCTTGACACAAAAGTGTAACTATGTTTATCATCCTTTCATCTTTCCTTCCACTCACAAGAACAAGCACACTTGTCCTTTCAACCTTAGCAAACTCAATCTGACATTCTCAAAAACAACTACGGCAGACACAAACTTGATGAATCCTCAGAATTATAATTATATCGAACATCACCATGAGGGTAAATATTTCCAGGATCTGCAAGAGGAACTTTTGACATCATCCGTTCTCTTTCTGCTCTTTCATATGCCAAGTCCTGGGCTATCCGTGCTTCAATTTCATCTGGTAACTTTGAAGGACCCTGAGCCTCTGCACAGGATGCCTCGTCTTCTTCCATTTTTTCTTCCTGCCCAGCCTCTTCTTTGGTGTCGTGCCATGGGATGGTGAAACGGGTGACCCTCACTTCTGATGAAAGAATGTTCCTCTGAAGCTGGGGGGAAAAACACACCATAAAAATTAACATAAAATACATATATATCAATAATTTCTTCAACAAAACAACAGTCAAACCTCGTTATATTGCCAGGTTATTACCACTGCACAAAAAGGAATGCCTATAATATAAACAAAGTAGTTGCTCCTTCACACCCCATCCGCCCACTGTTTGAGTCGTGCTGTTCTTATTAAACGAAAAAAAGAAAATAAATTTGCTTCCCTATACCACCAGCGAATTGACAATCATTCACACCCCATCCGCCCACTGTTTGAGTCGCGCTGTTCTTATTAAACGAAAAGAATTTGCTTCCCTATACCGCCAGCGAATTGACAGCTTGAAAATGCCATAATTTTTGGGTTTTGACTTACAGATCTATAATTTAAAATATATTCTTTAAAAGTGTGTGAGTGTGAAATGTTAAAGTTGTGTGGGGAAACTTCAAATGAACCACCAGATATAAGCCGCTGACCAAAAGGTTGGGAGGCGCCGTGAGGCCTTTACTGTGAGGACCCACACTCAAATATCTACCATGACAAATAGAGGACTGATGAAATTATTTGGATGACAAAAAAGAAAAACTGTCTAAAACTCTCGACGCATAACCTAGCTTTTTTCAATTCGAATTTATGTCAAGACGTACAGAATCTAGATGAGGCAAGACGGACCAGTTTGTCCCCAGTCTTTATCAGGTTACCGTTAGAGACCAATCGGTGCTATCCTGTTATACCGTTAACAGTATGCTCTTCCCAAGGTATAAAAAGGTTTGACTGTATCCTGGTTTAGGCTACTTGTAGCAGTTTTGGAACAAGTTATCGCTATTTTATAAGACACAAAAGGTTATTTTGAAGGAAGAGCCCCTGGTTTGTTTGTTTTAGTGAATAGTATAGATTCATATCAACATAAAAAAAGAGTCCTGTAACTAAGGCCAAGCCCAAGGGCCTAACAATGTAAACACACATCTTTTTCAACTTTCATAATTACAGGGTGGTGTAGAAAGAAATGAAAGACAAAAGAAATCGTTGGACAGAAACCAAGCTTGAATTGAAAGGTACGGTACACAGCTAAAGAACAGAGGAACAAAAAGAAACCCACACGGGCAGAAGTCGTATTGCAATAGACATGCCCTCAGATTTCTTTCTACCATGTCTAGTTTCAACACTAAAATTTTCAAGGAGAAAAGGACCATGGTTTATTTGTGCTACAGCCAAATGAATTACTTCACACATAATACAAAAGTTCAAAGACAGAACAATCAATGCTCGTCAGGAAACTGGATTGAGAGGAAAACATTTCTAAAACAAAAGGGACAAAAACAATTTAAGCCACAATTAAGAATCGAATCCAACAATTTGAGTTCACAAACAACTTTTCCACAGCAGTCAGTTGATAATCTTAAAGTTAAAACGGGTGCTGACTTGGTTGTGAGAAATTGTCAGAGTCGGAGATGCCACTGGTATTTTGAGAAAATAACTGAACATTTTTTAAACAAATATATAATAAGACAGTTAATAGACGTTTATTGTGATTGAACAGAGAACAAATGTCAAGAACAATAACAATTATTTTTCCTTTTTATTTTTAGCCTAAAGAAAATGACATAGATGTTTGGAATTTGTTGGTCTATCACCTGGAACAGAATGCCCTTATGTCACCTGTTTTTATTTTCAGTGAAAACAAAGGGATAAAAAACCCAGCATCCCTGAAAGTAAAATTTCCAAATGGCTGTATGACAAATTCATCCGTTCCATGTGAAAGGCCTATGTATCTAAAGAATTGTCTAACACCCATCAAATCTTAAGAAAATGGCAGCAGTTTTAATTTACCCAAAATATTGGGAAAAGAGTTTCTTGGTAGGATAAATGTAAAATAATCCCAATCCAAAGACTCCATTCCAATAAAACGATCTTTCTATTGGTGTCTTTCTTAAACGGTATTTCACATGTTTTGCGAGAAAAATTATCTTGGAAACTTTGACACTACTATTAAAGGCTTTCTATTTAAATCGCAAAGGCTCAAAATATACCACTGGGTACGTGATTAGAAGTTCTACAGTTCTCCGCCAAAAAAACCCCAACAATGTCTAGTGTTTATGTCCCCGATGAAAAGCGCAGAACAAAAAATCCTGAAAAGATCGTTCCCCCCCCCCCATTCACAAAGCAGTCTTTATTTAGAAGACTAGACTCTCTTTGTGACAATACTACCAGTCTGCAAAAGATCCAGGTCCAGTGTGTTCCTATTGACAATTTTCTATCCTGTCCAAGTTAATTACATTCAAGTCTGACAAGGTTGACATCGTTCTGTTCTTAATGCTTCACATACCCCCAAAAGAGAAGAACAATCCACCAAAACGTATTAATAGCATTTAAATTTCACATACAGTGGAACTCGGATTTAACGAGATGAGACAGATTCCCCGTTTTTTCTTCTTTAAAATCAATAAAAGTAACCCGGATTCAATTCAACGAGGTCGCTTCCAGGGTGAACAGCCCCCGCAGACGTGGCTTCACTAATTTTTCTCCAAGAACGAACTTTATCTATTCGCGGAAACCATCCATTGCACCTGCATCGCGAACCATTATTCACATAACCGATTGCATGCGACCAATCAGCGGAGTTTTAAAATACCAACACATGTGTGTGGGGGGGCACTGGCGGTCCGGGCGTTGAACGTCGCATATAATACAAACACGGCACTATCTTTTTTCCCCTCGGCAACTGATCATTATTACAATAATAAGCTAGTCTTGACGTAGATCTATGTAATGAATTGTGCGCTGGTCTATGGAATCAAAAGTTGCCGTATGCTAGGCTCTACAGAGCAACACAACTTAAAAAAAACAACAACCGAGAAGACACAGGCGTGTGTATTTGAATGAATCGGTCTTTTTAAAATTTTTTTATACACAGCTCAAAATGCGCAGGCCTTTCAGGCAATACGTGTGACTTCTCTTGTACATTACTTGCTCAGTGCCTGTAATTATCTACACAAAATCTCGTGTTTGCTATAACGAACACTCGGATTCAACGAGATTTTAGGTCAGGCCCGACGACCTAGTTGAATCAGAGTTCCACTGTATAAAAAACGACCAAACCCAAACAAACTTACTTTGTCATAATGGATTTCTGTAGGAGGGTTTTCCTTCAGTTCTGGGTCATCGTATTCATTGTTCACGTAGTAGCCAACTCGGATAAATTCTTTGCTTTTGTAAGAACAGGTGAGCAGTACGACAGTCACTCCCATCACATCGTCAACTGGGATCTTTCTTACATCGGGAGGATCAGCCTGTTGGGAAAACAAAATTATGCAGAGTAATACAAGGGGAAAAAAAGCCCACTGCAGAATGTGCTCCCTAATCACCCTGATTGCCAACACAATACACCAGAAGCCAGCACTGTTTACTCAGCAGCTGGGAACACTCAACCATGAAAACAGTTTGTTAAACTAAAAAGTGAATTCAGTTCACCAACACGCTGGTACTTGAGGATGACCATGCCACAAATTCAACGATAAAGACCATGAGCACTCACCTCAAATACAAACATGTGTTTCCCCCCTGGGACAGGTCCAACAAGGATAGTGTCCAGTACTTGATCATGGTCCATGCTTTCTGCTGAACCCACATAGATGATTCTCCACTCCAGATCTATTAGAGAAACAAAAATTGAGAAATCCATGACAATGCTGTGTCCTGAGGAGTGGAAGCACTGCTCTACCCCCCCCCCCCTGTTTTTACCCCATTCTCTCTCTCCAAGGGACAATTGAAACATCTTTCATACTACTGTCGACGAGTGTCGATATCACAAAAGCATGGGTCAACAATTTCGTAGTGCTGTGGGAGCATAGAGCATATTGAAGCGTGTACCCTTCCCGAACAGTCCAGTGAACGCCTTCCCGAACAGTCCAGTGAACGCCTTCCCGAACAGTCCAGTGAACGCCTTCCCGAACAGTCCAGTGAACGGTACGCGCCCTTAACACCAGCCTCAGGAAAAAGAATAGCTGGCAGGCACTACTTGGAATACTTGGATATGGTGATCCCGACTTTTGTGTAGTGTAGGCAACTGAAATATCGATACTGATTCAAATAGTCGGTATCAATGTTTTATGTTTTATCAGTAGCATAGATCTAAATCTAGCCTACAAAATGAGCAGTAAAATTTCACTTGTTTTTCACAAGGCAAGGGGGGTTGCCCCCCTGATTAAAAAAAAACCAACAAAACATGGGGTGTTTGAGTTTGAGGGAGGCATGCCCCTCTGAATTTGACCACGATTTTATGTTTTTTTTGTAATTAGGAGGTTTGAAAGGCTATCTCTCCGGCACGTGAATAAAAAAGTAATCGGTTAGACTTAGAACCAGAAGTAATCGTCGTTGGGGTCAAAACTAGGTTCTAGATTTTCTCTAGGTTATATTTCCCTGTCACAAAAGTCGGGACCACCATATCCAAGTAGTGCCTAGCTGGCAAGTCTCACCCGGGGACGCCGGGGTGAGGATAGCAACTCACTATCTACTATCTTAACTCTTGTCCTGCGTCTGTGCCGAGATGCAAATCTTCGCAGCAACCGATTACGTCGGACGTTCCGGGCAGGCCGCTGGGGTCACTCAGTGTGCACTGTTGGTGTAGAGCGCGCATGCTGGGAAATGCGTGTTTTCGCCATGAATACCGTGGGAGTGTGTTAATCGATGATGAAAATAACGCTCTATCTTTCATAGCTTTCTATTTATAAAGTGTTACGAACACATGAATAACCCTCTCTCACAAGCTGATAAGACATTATGAGTAGTCACGCCCATTTGAGTAACCTTTCTGGATGCTCTTGTTGTTATGAATGACCTGAGGTTCGAAAGGGGATTTAATATAGGTCAATTTCTGAAATGGTTTGCACTCAAATTGTTCTTTGTACTTGCACAATGGCCTGACAATGGTATTCAAAACTATCAAATAAGCGTATTTTTTAAAATCAAGTAGATCTAGATCTAGAATCATTTCATACAAAATCAAGCTCATTTGAAAGATTTTGTATAGAAAAATGGGTGCTTTTTCGGTAGTTCCCACCCCCCTTATTTGAGCCTGACCTACATCTAGATCTAGTTCTATATTTGATTTGCGGTGAGCTAAGATATCAAACCTAACAACTGCAAAACATTAAATTGTGGTAAAATTCAGGGGGGCATGCCTTTTGCGTTGGTGGGTAGATCAGCTTATTGTGCTCGAGTGCTCGGTGTTGTGCGTTCGCCTCTCTTGTTTGTTTTTGTAAGTGTTTTATGGCGCTCGCAACTGCATAAGGTCATATGAGCGCGCGGGACACACTTAACTTTTTCAGTTGGTAGGAAATTTTGATTTTTGCCCGGGCGGCGGCCGAAGCCTACTCTTATCGATTTTAGACCACCAAGGGATCTTTAACGTGCACAACCTGCACACGGGGCCTCCGAGATTTTTCGCCCTTGTCCGAGAAGGCTAGGTGTAGATCTTTCCTACCAGAAGATCAGGGGTGTGGCTGAAAGTAGTGAAAGACAGCAAAAAAAAGAAGCCAATGAGTAGCAGTAGAAAGGCTGCAGAAAGAATCAGGAGCCCAGAGGAAGGGGCAAAGGAGGTGAAGGGGGGGCAGAAAGAGGAGACGAAAAGCAGACGACAGAATATTGCTAGAGATTTTTTTGGTCGCTACCCGGATTCGAACCCGGGACCTTTGAATGAGAGGCGAACACCTTAACCTCCAGGCCACGAGAGCCCCTGTTCGCCTCTCTGTCCCTCTGTGTGTGTGTGTCTTTTCCTGACCCCCCGTCCCCCGATTTATGTTCCCCGATATAACGTGAATTTCTGCTTGAGTTTGCGACCTTCTACTTCCAGAATTGCCTGTGTTGGTTCTACATCAAAGTGTAGGCTAAGGCAGCCTAAGGGCTAGCCTAGATCTAGGCCTACGTCTCATTGAAAACACGCCAAGTTGGTATCGTAGCTCTAGACTAGTTGCTCGTCCAATGAAATTATTGAGAACAAATTGACCCATTACATTTCATTATCATACAATGCTGGAAGTGGCTATTCTCATCCGGGGTGAGAATAGAAATACGATCGACCTCTCACCCCGGGTGAGACTTGCGACCGTAGGCTATTCTCACCCGGTTTGAAACAAGACCTGTTTTTCCTAATTTCGGAATACTTTCTATCGATGCGGATGATCAAATTGATAAAAGCCAAGAAAAAATTACGTTATAGCACAAAAGTAAGCTAATTTGATCGTCTTCAAAGATGCTATGGCTATTTCACTGTTCGAATCGAGCCGAACTACGCGGGTCGCCATTTTGTTTTGCCCGGAAGTTCTCGCAAGATTTACTCCTCCCCTCTCTCTCTTTCTGAATACTGTCTATCGGTGTGGACGATCAAATTGACCAAAACAAAGTTAAAAAATGATGTTAACACACAAAAGTAAATTAATTTGGTTGTCTACAAAGATGCTACGGCTATTTAACTTTTCGAATCGAGCCGAACTACGCGGGTCGCCATTTTGTTTTGACCGGAAGTTCTCGCGCTACTCCTCTCTCCACGGCCCACAGACAAAATTGGGTGCTTTTTCGGTAGTTCCCACCCCCCTTATTTGAGCCTGACCTAGATTTCTAGATCTACATCTAGATCTAGATTTCTAGATCTATACGTTTGATTCGCGGTGAGCTAAGATATCAAACCTAACAACTGCAAAACATTAAAGGTATACCAACATTAAAATGGTAAAATTCAGGGGGGCATGCCCCCCTTTCTATTTCTATTGGAAGTGGCTATTCTCATCCGGGGTGAGAATAGAAAAACGATCTACCTCTCACCCCGGATGAGACTAGCCAGCGTAGGATAGTGTTGTTTTCAGACTTGACACCGCTTCACTCGGTGGCAATTGACAAAAAGTCAATTTTTCTTAATTGTCACCGCATCACTCGGTGGCAATTGACGCTACCTTACTTAAATTACAAACCTTCTGGCAGATCTTCCAGACATTCGAATGTTATTTCGAATTGAAAAGGCTTCAGGAATGACGTGGGGTTGTTCAACACTGTAACATCACAAATGTTGACAAGTGCCATTCTTCTTGAGAGAGCTCCGCTGTCGAATCCAGCCTACTTCAGGGATTATGAATAAAGAACTGGCTACAAATACTACTCCAAGAAGGCTTAGCTCTAATACCAGATGCCTATGAAGATAACTGAGGCTGAGTTTCTGGTTTAGTTGTAAGTTCCTCCGAGTTCGAGCTCCACTTTTTAGTTTTAGGCAGTCGGAATAACGCGCCAATCTTGCTTGCTTGCTACCACTGGGCACCTCCTACACTGGGCACTGGCGCCGTTCCGCGCAAAATAAACTTGGCGACGCGGATGGGGACAAAAAAAAATTGGAACGGGAATAATGTCAGTAGGCCTGGCCGAGTTTCCCAGCCAAATTGTATTGAAATGATTCTACTGCGTTTGCAATCACAACAGGTGTTTTTATAGGCAACCAGGCTTTGTTCCACTTGTTCACTTTATAAGCAATACACCTTTGTCAGCAAAATTACAAATGAGATTCTAATTTGATCTATAGACCTAACCTGAAGTTGTGATAAATCTGGGAAATTACTGTAAATTCAATGATACACAATATTTTCTCCACCTTAGGGTCCTTCAGGGTTTGACCCGGAAGTAGATATGTTTAAAACTAGGCCCCACAGCCAGCCACAGCTAGGCCTAGGACTGTGTTGTTCTTTAGTTCTCTTACATTGCATGCTTACCAATATTACCAACTATCATAGTCATAGCTTATTATTGTTTGCTCTTTCACAAGGAGGACTGCAGTGTCAACCCGAGACAATCAGATAATATAATTAATAGTCGTAGTAAGCAGGACACCATTCTCTAGGTAACCCTACTGTGCCATTGTCTTCTTGTGTCTTGTGCATGATTTTTGTTGTTAATTTTTCGCTTAAATCTAGTTTCACTTTCTTCACTATTATTATCTAGAATCTAGATCTAGATTAGATCTAATCTAGATTTATGAATCTTGATCTAGATTTAGATTCTAGATCTAGATCAGATCCTCCTAGGCCTACTTCCAACTTTCTAATCTCCGTCTCCAGTCTCCAGATACTGCGAGGGCGAGAGTGAGTGAGAAGGCCAGACATGTGCCTAAGCCTAGCCTAAACGTAGAACGGCGCAAACTATTTTTAGGTAAGGCGGCCATCTTGTGTGACGTCAGACCAGATACCCTTCCGATCACGTGACTACATGATTTAAACATGTATGGCGACCTCTATTCTCACCGGG
>NW_004797872.1:407683-413196 GCF_000002075.1 Aplysia californica | reverse complement strand
TCCCAGGTCCCACGGTGAGCGTATAAATCTCTCTCTCTCTCTCTCTCTCTCTCTCTCTCTCTCCCTCTGTATGTATAATTCGGTCTGTCCCTCTGTCCGATCCTCCATCCATGCCTGTATGTATGTATATATCTCTCTCTCTCTCTCTGACACACACACACACACACACAAACACAGACACACTAGTCCTACCGGGTCTGGGCGCTGAAACTTTCCGAAATCACAAAAGAGTTCCCCTACCGGGTCTGTATACTTTGTGACTTTGTTCCCGGTTACCGGGTCTGTATACACTTCGTTTAAACATAGCCAACCGCATGGCATAACAGATCGTGTATTGGAGTTAACGGACCCGGTAACCGGGAACAAAGTCACTATGACTAAGTCGAAGTAGTATCAGACTCGGTAGGGAAATCTTTTGTGATTTCGGAAAGTTTCAGCGCCCTCTTGGTTCAGGGTAGACTGACCGAGGTTCTTCTTGATCTATGGCCATGGCCTAGATCTAGATCTAGACAATTACAGGGTCCCCACCAAGTCGGGAAATCGGGAAAAAGTCGGGAATTTTGAGATGGGTCGGGAGGTCGGGAAAAAGTCGGGAATTTTGTGATGGGTCGATAAGTCGGGAAAGGATAGGGCCTGTGTAATGTGTAGCTATCTAGACTGTATGGTTGATGAATCCTGAAGAGGAAACGTAATTGAACCGCTGTGGCGGAAGTGTATGTGAGACACCAAGGCTCGATCGGGAAGAATCAAGATCTACTTTCGCTTTCGTTACCGCCCAAAAATTTTCCGGTAATAGTCTGATACATAACGCAACATTTGTAACATGCAGATTATGCATTATGAACGCTGTGTCGCCTTGAAAATAAATCAATATTAAAAATTGCCCTCTGCTGTCGCTTGTGGAAAAAAAAAAAGAACAAGAACTTATACAAGCGTCTTGACAGGTTCGCCCTCGTGACCGGTCAATGAACCAGTGAGTACCGGCGGTCTGAGCGCTGTGAAGTAGGACTCCTTTATAATATACACTCGTTGAAGGGGATGAGGGGGGGGGGGGAGCTTAAGGCAACGCTAGAGTCTAGGACAAAAACTGAACTTGGAAGCAAATTTTTAGCATTTTGATAACTACTTTAGAGCTCTCTGCAAAGAGCGCGTTGGTGCAGGCCTTGTGTGGAATCAGGATCCGTCATGCCTTGTTATTGAACTAAAGTGTTCGCGTTTCATTGGATGGGGTGATTGTGATTTATATCTATATTTTAGCTTTCTGTTCAAGATTGGCAGATTTTCAGTGTCACTGCATCTTGCCCTCCCTCAGTTCTTACACCTCTCACACTGAATAGGTGTACTTGAGCCATTCTAGTTATTACTAATATTACTCTACTTTGAGTTTGAGCAATAGTTTTCGTCTTCACGTTCATTATATGAATCATGACACCCAGACTGGTTATTGACAGTCGATATATTCTAGTTCTAGGTCTTTTCTCAGGCTCAAAACAGGATTCATTTTTTATATATAGGGTCTATAGTTTGTTATGTTGGCTAATATGATGAGGGGAAAATATAAATAAGTAAAAACAGACTGAAATACCAAAGTCTCTAAAGATCCCAGTGCCACACTGACATGTTGTTGACTGGATAATGTACCTACATGTGTGTGTGTGTGTATTCACAAACATATACTATTATATTAGATATAAATGGAGCACACGCTTTCATTGTTATGTAACGTGTTCCTGGAAAATGGATGAGGCCCCTCCCTTGGAAAATTGAGAAGCTGGGTTGGCAGTTACCCAGTATTATAGTCATCTATTGTTTGAAGACTATACTACAAAATGTATGTTTGAATTCATTTATAGACATTTTGACTTTTTATCATTGATAGATTGGCTTTTTTGGGGATAATTCTTGACGCGCAGCGGCCTGATTTTTCCCTCGAATTGGGGTCTAAAAATTTTTTTCCAGGATTTGGTGGGGACCCTGCAATTAGTAGACAAACAGACATTGATAGATATCTAGTTTCGAGGCCTAGATCTAGATCTAAATGAAGACTGCGAATGTCTTTTTGATGAACCATCATTTTTCCTCCGTTTTGGAGTTGGAAGCATCAATTAGACAATTTGAAGAAAAGAACAGTATCATAATTTCAATCAAGCAGTCACCCTCTCTATTTCTCTGTCTCTCTCCCCTCTTTTTTCATGTATCGCTCGTCTTCTCTTTCTCTTTGTTTGTCTCTGTCTTTCTTTCTCCCCCACCTACTTTCCCACTCTATCTTTCTCTCGTTCCCTCCTGTCAACTGGGGCGTGATATTTGCTAGCACTCTCCCCTGTTCTCTACCCCCTCCTCTCTCTCCCTCTCTCTCTCTCTCTCTCTCTCTCTCTCTCTCTCTCTCTCTCTCTCTCTCTCTCTCTCTCTCTCTCTCTCTCTCTCTCTCTCTCTCTCTCTCTCTCTCTCACACACACACACACACACACACACACACTCACACACACACACACACACACACACACACACACACACACACACACACACACTATACCGGATCTGGGCGCTGAAACTTTCCGAAATCACAAAAGATTTCCCCTACCAGGTCTGTATACTTTGTGACTTTGTTCCCGGTTACGGGGTCTGAATACACTTCGGTATACCTCCCTTGGCACGACGTTTGGTGCAATGTTTTTTTCAGGAGACGTTCCGGTAATGTGATATGATGCTGTGCTTCGATGCTGCTCCTGCTTATCTCTTCTGCGCATTGTTTTGTGGGCCCGGGAGGGGGGGGGGATCTCCGGTTGTATTTACAGCAATTTTGGCGTGCTTTATTGTCTTTGCGTTTGCTTACCGTGTTTCAATTTCAAGCATGAGCGTTCTTACTGTTCTGAGCATCAACGATCTAAGCGATCTTCTATCTTCAGAGCATGACTGACGTGCTGCAGTTAGCCGCAAGTGTGAAATTTTACAGTGTGAAACACGTCGATACTGCTAATAGGTCAAGCCACTGGCTCAACATGTCATGTCGTCTCATGCAGTGTCTCCAAAGATCGTGTAGTGGGTAGTGTAGTAGAGAATCTTTGGTAACTCCATGGCCTAATAAAAATAGTCTGTGGGTATTCCATGAAGTGATGACATCACATTACTAAAATTAGCAGCCAATCAGGAAGATGCGTCGGTCTACGTTTAGTCACATGTGAAGGCCAGTAGCCTCGTAGTATTGTAGTCATTGTCATGTTATCCTAGTAAGTAGTTTCCTCCTAAGTCGAAAGCTAAGATCCCACTGCTTACGACGGTCCTAGATCGCTTAAGGTCAAGGTCTACAGTGAAAACTAAAAGCTAGACGGGTAACTTCCCATCTACTTACTTGTGATATAACCATACCCCACATAGACTTTCTTCACATTTGACACATTTCATTTTTTGAAAAATGCTTTGGTTGCCATGGAAACGGGTAAAAACAGCCGCCATCTTGGATTTTTTAGTATATTTCCATGGAACATTTCTCATTCATTATCCATCCAACAATCATGAAAGTTGGCACACACATACTTCCATCAACATCAGGCACATTTTGTCTCATTTTCAGTTGCAAAATGAATAGCAGTATTTTTTACGAATTTTTGAAATATGTGTATTATATTAACTATAGTATGCAATTATAAGCCCTCCCCTAACATTAAAAAAGCACTTCCCAGTATATTTACATATATGGATGGGACAAAATTTGTATTTGATGCTCGTAAACACATGGTATAAATTTGAAGTGTGTCACACAAACCACATAGGAGATTTATAACTTCAAATGCAGAAAAATTGGTTTTTGAGAAAATAAGCTTTCATTGCAAAAGTGCACTTGCCTTCTATTCTCATAATGATGTTTCCAGCCTGAAAAAAACAATTTAAAATGAGCCAGCAGCATAGCTTGGACCACCCTCAAGTTCTTCTGACTCCCTCTCCCTTCTAGTTTATGCCATCTGCTTCAAAGACCTTCTCTAAGACAGTTTCTCCCCCTCATACCTTTGACTGTAAGCAATCTGCATTGCTGCCCTTTGCGTCACCAAGCAAGCTGAACTGATACACTCTGTCTGTCCATACAACTCCCTCACAACACTCCTACCTTTTGGGCCATGGTTCAACTTAGTAATGGCCACCAGCATAGAAAACGTTACTTTCTTGGAAGAGGCAAACTTAGCCTTCGTGCAATTGCTCCACATGACGCTATGAAGACTTTCATTTGCATTTTGAGTGGCATGACCCTAGCAGTGAAGTAGCAGGTCAGTATCAGACAGCCTGTCATATACTGGCTTTAAATGCCCATGCAGAAGACTGTAATCCAGTCTGGTCTTCACCATTTTGCGATGAGGTGCCAGGAGTTTCTCCTTTTGCTATGGCTGCCCTATAAAAGCACCAGGGTGCTTCGCCGGGTGGACAGTGGTTGTACATATGTTGTTCATCCTTGGAGTAGCCATGATAAATGGAAGCCAATATAATGGTTGTCTTCATGTCTTTCACAGTGTTTCCACCCCTTACTGCTCAGTGCTTTTTTTTTATCATAAAAATAATAGTTTAGACTTAGACTGCTCATGTTTTTTTAAATTAGATTTTATTTCAATTTAACCTTACTCTGAAAAACAAAACAAAAAACAATGGGATGTTATTCTGAGAGCTATGATAGTATTTTTGAATTCCCCAAAATGCCAGTATTTAGTGCTAGAAACAAGTAAAAGGGCTCAGTTGTCAGTGAGCTAGTATTAAAGTGTAGGGCTGTGGTGTTTTCAAGTAAAAAACTACTTTACTGTGCAATTGAAGGTGAGCAACTGGCTATCAGATCAGTATCAGGTTTGAGCTGAGCTCTTCTACAAGCTGAAAGCTTTTAATCCTTTATATCTCTTTTTTGAAGCATAATGTATTTCACTTCCTACTTCCTTCCCCTTAAGATTTTTTTGTTTGAAATAAAAATTTTCCTGGCTCTGATCTAGGTACCTATGAACTGAGAAGCTGTGAGCAATATGGCTGCTCCTCCTGAGCAAGGACTTCATTCAATTGAACAGCGAGTCGAGGGTCTTATTGATTCCATTTTTGTAAGTAATGGCTTTTGTTGTGTTGTTATTTTTACCTATTTCTCCCTTTCCCAGTCTCAAAAAGATTTTTTTGGGGTCTCTATTTCATTGTCACTGCTTCCTTTCCAGTGTGTGGTTGGAGGGTGTCACTGGTAGGTCCTATTTCTTTACACCTCTTACTCTCCCAATTTTCCTTTGTCTTGTTTGTCTTAAATCCACAGGCAGCTTCAGGCTCATGAACTCTTTTGACATATTCTGTCTTCTAAATACTGAGGCGTGCTCATTTGTGCTATTATGAAACTACTACCAATGCTACTTATAGATGATGCAATATTTTGTGGGAACTTTGTTTGTCTGTACTTTTGCTGTCTGAGGTAAATGCATGTACAGAAACACCCCCCCCCTCTCTCCAATATGATGTTATTATAACTCACAGATCACATTATAATTTGGAGGGGGGGGGGGGGC
>NW_004797872.1:389648-407583 GCF_000002075.1 Aplysia californica | reverse complement strand
CCCCCCCCTCTCTCTCCAATATGATGTTATAACTCACAGATCACATTATAATTTGGAGGGGGGAGCGGGAGAAAGGCTGTGTACTGATAAATCCTCAATTTGATTTAATGATTTTATGAGAATATATATGGATGCTGATCTTTTGAGTGTTCTGGAAATGTATGTAGTCTAACATGCGCATAGAAAATTAGGTGGGATGCGGGAATCTTTTTTGTTATGTACAAATTTTGCTATGTTCATTTTTTAAATAGAAAGAAAATATTACAAGGAAAAATTCCGGACCTTAGAGTCTGCTCCCTATATGTGTACAAGACTGGAATTGATTAAGTAAGTCACTTTGTTGCAGTTTTTACGGAGAAATTAATTGAGAATGAACACGCTGTGATGTTGTGTAACTCCTATAATGATTGTTCCTTACTGCTACATGTTAATCCAGTTTGAAGATTTAAATTTTCCCTTATATTCTCATAGGATAACACTTTGATTGGAGCCGCCTACTGTCCCATATCAGTGAAGAGGTCTGGATTGACGCTGCAAGACAAATGTGTGGACAGTGTACAAGAATTTTGGGGACTGCTTGCTAACGTAAGATGTCCTGTGAATGTTTGGTCTGAAATACTTTGATAGAGGATAAATGTCAGACCTAATTTTTAGGCTGCACCCGTTTCATCAGCCCCTTCTAACGCGGTTTTTGTTTTACATGGCAGATGGCAAAGACGGATTGTTGAATGGGGTATTGTGTTAGGTGTCTTTTTATATCTTTTTAGTCTGCGTTCGGGATTTGTGTATGGGGGTTATAAATGACCAGGTTTTATTTAATGATTTAGAGTTTCCTTTGTGGATATTGGGATGAAACAGAGCAGCCACCACTCAGGTTGATGGGATGAAATGAGTGCTCTGTTTTTTTGAAAGTTCAGGAAGAATCTATATATATATAAAATTTTAATAAAAGATGAAATCCCATTTGGTATTCTTTCTTTCTTTCTTTCTCTTGGAACTAATAGATGAGAACCTCCTGCTTCTCGGATTGACTTTATAACTATTCAATCTCACAGGAGCCAAAAGAAACCAGGGACCTGGCCCTCCGCCTGTTGGTGCAACACCTTCACAAACAGTGGAACCAGAAACGGGTCGATGCGGTCAGCTTTGCCTTGGAGTCCTTGGTTGAGAACAGTACTGTAGAAGCAAAGTAAGTGCAGGCAAAGACGGGCGAGGAGGGGAGAGAGTTCTGAACCAATAGACACAGAGGCTGATATACATACAGTGAAAACTATCGAAGGCAACCACCCGTTGTTGAGGGGAAAAGTGGTTGTCTTAGACATGTAATGGGAAAAAATGCAAGGGGGGTGGGGGGAGTGGTCTTTTGTAGAGGTAATTGTCTTGGACAGGTGGCTGTTACAGCAGGTTGGATTGTAGTTAGAAGTAAGTTCAGTTTGTCTCCATGGGTGGGCTGAGGTGGTTCAGTTTCTCATGTACATTTATGAAGAAAACAAGTCCTTATGTTTGAACGGGTGGTGATTGTAAGATGAATTATTCTTTTGGTGATCCTTCTGTTGGTTACAGGATAATGTGGGAACCATAGAGTTGCAATATTAGCTTCATTTCTATTCACTGTGATTGATTCAGTAAATCAATGCTCTTCATTTCACTTAATCCAGCCCCTCCCCCAGGGACTTTTACCCCTACCTTTTATACTGACTCAGGACTTTGACTCCGGTGGGGGGTGTTTTTGTGCTCCTGTTGTAGTGTGCTGATCTGTTGTACTGTGTGGATCTGTTGTACTGTGTGGATCTGTTGTACTGTGCTGATCTGTTGTACTGTGCTGATCTGTTGCACCTTTGGTAAAGAGTGCTGTAGATTCTTTTTTTCCCCCTACACGTAGTGCTATAAGTGGACACTAGCAAACACATAAATGATCATTCTGTATGTGTTTGTTGACTATTAGTTAGGTGGGTTGGGGGCGGGGTAGGGCCAATTAGTAGCGCACCATGCAACTGCAAAACTGGCGGAAAATTTCCAGTTTGTTGGATTACATTATTTTGACGAGTACCTGATTTCACTACGGTGTCCCACGTATGTAACAATAATTATAGATAACATTTATGTAACGCAAATTCCCGCTCTGTGCGCTTATATAAACTGCCATGGGTCCTCATTTGGGGTAGTGATTGCTATTCAAATCTGTTTTACTACTAAAGTTTTGTTATTCTAGGTCGGTGTGTGATGCGCTGCTGTCATGTGACAAACTCACCTTTGAGGAAGAACTGCACTGGGTGGCCACGTTCAAGCTGGTCCGGAAAATTATTGGTGGAGTTGATTATAAGGTAAAGGACTGTTTACTAGGTTCTTTTTTTTTTACTGTGATAAATGTTGTTTAGATATTTGTGTATGAAGTTTTACTGCAAGGGGGATACGAGGACTGCTATTGAGCTTAGTTGTTTTGTTTACTTAAGTTTGTGTTTTAAGGATTTTGCTTTTATCTGTATATGAATCAGAACTGTGTGGGGTTGTCTCGAAGGACTTATATTTCTTCGCTTGTCACCTTTTTGTTGCTATGGGTTTGCCTACTGTGAAAATGTGACAGCAAAGCAGGTATGAAATATCCTGTTTTTTCCAACGGAAGAACTTACCTCCCCCATTCTTGACATGATGTAACAATAAATTATGAAATCTCAGTCGTTGTATAACTTTGTGAAGCTATATTTGACATAGTTTGAACAACAACATTCTAAGAATAGATTCATGAAAGTATGCTCTTATCCTGTATTTGATTTTGAATGTGTTTAGAATAGGTGTGGAATGGAAAGTGACTGGGGTTGCTTCTCTTCGGAACTTTTACTCCATTGGTCTGATAGCCAGTCTACAATATTTAGAAGTTATTTTATGGTCTTGCCTGTGTTCATGTTGTTCTGATTCATTTTTCTAACTTATTTTCCAGGGTGTTCGTAACTTGCTGAAAGTTGTCCTAGAAAAGTGTCAACTCCTCAACATTGTGAGCAATGTATCTTGTCTGCCGCTCATCAAAGTGGTCATTTCCGTAAGTTTTGATGGTTTCTTGCCACCATAGATATTTAAGGTGCTGATAGATGTGTCTGTATTACAGAGCTTCCACTCTTCCGTATATTTACGGAAATCTGTACTTTCTGCCAGTTCCGTACTTGTTCCTCCATCATTATCAACTCCCTCCGTAAAAAAAACTGCAACAGCGTAGGACTAGATATCTACTGAAATTCCGTAGCAAAAGATCCGTACTTGCCTTCGTATCTTCTTGTAGAAGCTACAGATATTTACTGTAATTCTCTCGGCAATAAGTTAATGTTATAGAGACCTGCCAGATTGCGCTTTTCCTGCAATCGGCCATTATTCCTCTATGCCCCATGCGTTCATTGTGGATTGGTTGGCGATCCATTTTTACCTGCAGATTGATCCAAATCTGGCTAACTTTTTGTGCCAATTTCCTCCTTTCTATCATTCACTCATTCCGTCTGTCTATCTTCTGACTGTTGCCACTGCTGGAAAATATGTGCGTTGATCAAGTAAATTGACTTGTGATCTTAGACAGAAAATTACTGTCAGAAAGAAACTTGTTTGCAAATTTATTGTCTAGATCTAGAGAAATTATCAATGCGAAGATTCTACGGCAGGGGAACACGATAAGGGCCGTGATGAAAGAAATTTATGCTAAAATTTACTAAAATCAAGAACAGATCTAATTCGAAGTGGTGTTCCGAGGTTGTGACGTGCAACATTCAGAAGTGAAAATTGTGGAAAATTAGGGTATACGCTGGGTTACTGTATTGTGAAGGTGCATATCTATTCATTATTCCCAGGCATGCCTTCTATCAATCGTGCAATGACAAGTTAATTGAATTATAGGTCTAGTAGCAATGGAAGGGGAACCTGCTTTTAAACATTGCCAGCAATGGAAAGATATGTAGGTGAAAAAATCAAACAAGACAAAATGTTGGCGAACAAATAAATGTTGTGGGTTGTAGGCAATCTCTTCCAACAGGCTCCCAAATGCCATTTTCAACCCTCTAAAAGCACTAAATTTCAATTCCCTGGACCCTGCTGGGGGCCTATGCGACCCCCAGACCCCTAGCAGAATTTTCCTTACTTTTCAGCTTCAGCTGGTGGAAGCACCGGTATTACCTTGTGCAGAATATGTTTTTTCAGTGTACATATTTCTTTGGGTTCATATACTCTGCAAATCTTTGGGACGAAAAAAAAAAAGAAAAAAGAAAAGTTTGGCTTAAGAATACCTCAATTTGTGCAAATTTACTTCAACAGTCCAGTGAGAATTTGATGCCATGCTTATTATCATAATGTGATGGAAAAATATTTGCTTTTCAGAGGTATATTATTGTTCAGGGTACATGATGAGGATTGATGTGGGAAAAAAAAGAATGTTTTGTGTGTTAGCCCCCTCTTATGATCTGAATAATGAGCAGTGTGCAAATGAGAGAGGGAAGTTGGAGAGGGGGAGACAGGACTATGATTTAGTTTTTTTAAAGAACTCTGCCAAATGTGTCTGAATAAAGCTTTTGTTCTGGTCAGTCAAGTTATGTTGTGTGGGGGTGGAAGAAGGAAGGACGGGGCTTCAGAGCAGGAGTTGACTACTTTTGTTGTTGTTGTTGTAATAGTCTCACTCCCCTTTATATTCCTATGTTTGGGTGTTTTACAGTTGGTGAAGTACATAATAGACCGGAATTCCTGTTTGATGCCTGCCTATCTGGCCATCTATGAAATTTCCAGATTTGAGACAGACAAAAATCAGCTTTGGCCTCACTGGGTAAGTCTTAAATGTCATCCGATTTTGTTGCTGCTTTCACATTTTTTCCTGTTTATAAAATATTTTATTGATATTGTCTGTAAATTGTACTAACTGCTTAATTAAAAAATCTGGAACAAACAAAGATAAGTTTCAAGAGGAATGATGGAGCAAAGGGGTAATGGTTCTTCAAGAAGCTATGGTCCCTTTTTAAAAGTCTTTCTGGAGACTGGGGAGCGGTTGAGTGATGAGCTGTGCAAATTGTTTTGGTGTTATTGAACCTTGCAGAAATATGCTGCATTCACTGTACTTACAAAGAGGCTAAAACAGCACCTGGACATGGATGGCTGGTGCCTCTATAAATAAATAAATTATTGTCAAGGTCACTGTACTTCCACATGGGCCGGTTGCATTAGGGCAACCTCTATCACACGGAGAATGTTAGATTCTATAAAGAGTAGTATTTGTTTTATATCAGTGGTTAAGAGTTTCTAAAAATTGATTGGAAGAAATAGTCGACTCTTTTTTTTATTCGTGACCATTGCTAAGATTGATCTGCAGGCTGTCTTTAAATATAAAAATGAGGAGTCAGCAAGCAGTAGTATAAAAGTACTGTGGGTTTAATGTCTTCCCTCATCATTTAAATCTGGTTCTTTATTGTGTGTGAACAATTGTCAAGAAACCAGTTAGACGCTTACAGAGTAACACTATCAGTATATGTTTGCTCTTGCTATTTCAGCCTCTGGGAAAACTACTGTGTGACTTTGTGGATGGATTCCGGCACTGTGCTCAGATGGTCTCCATTTCTGGTAAACATTTTTAGATGTCTCTTCTTGTTTGAGCCACGCTGTTTCAAAGAGGGCATACTGTTTGTTGGACTTTGTGAATCAGACTTCTGTTCCTGTGAAGATTTTGTAAACCTGTAAATAGCATGTTTTTGTAAGGAGACATTCCAAATGGAATATTCACACTTTTTAAAATTAAAAATGTATAGTGATGAATTTAAAATCTTTTGCATGTTCTCACACACAGCAGATAATCCTTTTAAAGGTTAAAAAAAAAGTGTTTTGTCAAGGATCACTGTAAATGTTGTCATTGATGGGTAGATCAAAATGATGGCTAGCCTTAGACACGAGAAGAGGTTTGAATTGTTTTATTTCTTGACTGAAAATTTTATTCACTAGAAATCCTAGAATGGTATTGAAACCTGATGATGATCTTAGGTAGCACTATTTAAAAAAAAAAAAGTACCTTTGTTTCTTGGTAGTGATGTCGAATGCTTAAAGGTTTGGTTTTGTGTGTGTTTGCTGCAGACTGTCTTTTGGCAGGTGCTCTGGTGTGGTTTGCTTCTTCTTTCCTATCAAACATCTATCGTCCTTATCTCCCCTCCTTCTTTTTTATATTTGTTACTCTCTTGTAACACCTCTAATCTTCTGGCGCTCATATGACCTTATGCAGTTGCGAGCGCCGTAAAACCTCTACGAAAACAAACAAGACTGTCTTTCAACATTTAACAAAACTACACCCCTCCAGCTCATCAACCACCTGTGGTTAGAGGGCACAACGGGTAGGTTCTATTTCTTTATTCTTCCTCTGTTTTGTCTGTCCATCTCGCTTTTTCCCCCCAGCACAAAATGGCCGTTGTTGTGTTGATGTGCTCCTCTTTACTCACAGCAGCTCTTCGATAATTTATTATTATTTCCCCACCCCCAGGGCGTCACCAGCTGCTCCCAATTGTTGGTCATTCCATGGTAGCCAGCAACGTGTGGAAGCTGAACAGGACAACTCTCAAGTTCTCCCTCAATGGCCCCTTGCCTTATAATGGGGTCAGTGGACAACATTTTCTTTTGGTGTCTTTAGAAGTTGGTGCTGTTGAGCGAGAATTTGCAGTATACAAATTCAATTTGTTAATATTATTGTATTTTGTCCAACAAGTTTCATAAATTATTAATTTCGCTACAGCATGCAGCTGTGTTCCACTCCGTAACTCATTTCTGATTTGATTTTTAGTTGAAGAGGTATTTATAAGATTGTTTGTATTGGTGAAATATTTTGGCTTGTGTGACAGTGGTGAATTATTACTTTTACATATGCCTTGTGCTTTCCATTGTAAATCACATTTTTCCAACAGGGATCAGTAAATATTCTGATTTTTTAAATTATTTTGAAAATAATTTTTATGTGTGCAGGAATTACAGGAGGCTCAGACCAACCTGTTGCGCTATGTCCTAGAACAGCCTTACTCTCGGGAGCTGGTCTGCAATATGCTGGAGCTGAATATACAGGTTGGTTGTTTGAACCTTGATACATAGAATGGCATACTAACAGGAATTTAATAATAGAGCGATTGGGAATCCCCCCCCCCCCCCAAGAAGCTGTTCAAATTCAAGCTAAAATGGGGCTTTTGTAGCTGTGAATCTTTCGTTGAGTTTTTGTGCTGGTGAAAAGGGAAGGGAAGGTAAGAGATGGAGAAATGGTTTTTGGGAGGGGGGGGTGCGGATGTTGAAAGTATGTATTGAAAAAGCTTTTGCTATTCTTGTACACAACCAGCAGGTAACGGCTTACTTCTTTGCTGTTGTCGGTTTCTTCTTCAACATCGTTTCCATGCAACTGTTTTTTCTTCTTGAACTTATTGCAAACTGTTTATCTGTGCAGGAGGAAAACGGCTTTCTTGCTGTGTGTCGTTGCCATTTTGATCAGATGATAGAGAACTTTATCTTTGTGGGAGGTTTTTGATGCAAATGCTGACTGTGGCAGTCAGAGATGTATATGCTAGGTAGAGATTGGTAGAAACGAAATGCTCTGTAGGTAATCTTCAGCAGATTATGTCAGAAATTTCTTTCTCTTAGCGCCTCTCACACGTCCACAGAAATGTATACCGTCTTCCTGTTTTTTCACAAAAGCAAGACATACAAACACATGCGGAAGCGCTTTTTCGCATCTTTCTCGTTCTCTTTTTTTTCTGTCTATCTATCTGTCTGTCTGTCTCCTACACTCTCTCTCTCTCTCTCTCTCTCTCTCTCTCTCTCTCTCTCTCTCTCTCTCTCTCTCTCTCTCTCTCTCTCTCTCTCTCTTTCTCTCTCTCCCCCTCTCCCTCTCCCCCCCCCCCCTCTCTCTCTCTCTCTCTCTCTCTCTCTCTCTCTTTCTTTCCTCCCTCTCTCTGTCTCCTCCGATCTCTCTCTCTTTACACCCCAGTCTCTCTGTCTCTTAACCTCTCCCCATCCACAGACAAAAGATGATTGATGGAATTATGTATTTGTCTCCGTACAGCACAAGCAGCTGTGTGAGGTCCTCGAGCAGCAGTTGGTGGACCTCCTGGTCCTAGCCCTAGAGCGCTTTGAGCATGACACCTCAGGCTACGGTGACTCCCAGCTGCAGTGGCAACACCTCTCCTCACAGCTCATCTACTTTGTGCTCTTCCAGTTTGCCAGCTTCTCACGCATTGTGCTCTCTCTCTATGAACAGGTGAATTTGGTAAAAGTATAAGTCAGTCCCCCACATCTTATTACCTCTTGACGATCACACTGCCCTTGTTTGTTTCCTGCTCTTAGAAGATGAAACTGTACCAAACAGGGACCTTGGATGTTGCACACTAGGCAAAGCACTTTGAAGTGGGGCTCCCAACTTTACTTTTACCGAGTATTTCATGTTAGAGACAACAGGATTGTTGTCATGCAGTGATTTATGAAAACTTCAGCATACTGGTACATGCACTCGTGTGAACACGCACATGTGCTCATGCTTGTTCACACCCATATGTGAGGCAGCGTGGTGGAATCAGGCTCTCGTCAATTTTGAGTCATGTAGAGTTATTGGTACCATCTTAAAGCTTGTTCACTTGTCTTTATTTGCATGAAAAAAATATCCATTTATCTTGTACACAAGTCGAGATATTTGCAAATAAAGGAGGTGGGGGTCACCTGTATTCAGAGGTAAAATTAGTGAGAAAATGGCCGCCAAAGATTAGTTATTTTCTTAGATTAAGAGTCCATAGTAACTGAAAATTTACATTTTTTGTGAATTCAATGAACGTTTTTCAGAAAAATCCACACAAAAATGAGTTCTTTAATGGGCAGGAATGGTGTTCTGCCAGAAAACGAAAATTTGATAAAAATTCTCAAACCTGCCGAAAAATGCGAGTTTCTTCACTTTAATTATTTTGACGAGAGCCTGATTCCACCACGCTGCCTCACATATGCTTATATGTACCTACATATCCTATAAAAGTAATAGATGAATGTATATGGAGAATGCTCAATATTTCTATAGAGTGTTTTTCATTTTCATGCTCCTGTAAATAAGTCCCTCATTTGATAGGCTCTTGGAGCATGTTCAAATAAGCTATGAAAGTCACAGCGAAATTCCATGTCACAAACACTAGAATCAAGCCTAGAAATGTCCCTGAATAGTTTGAACATGTTTTCTCTCCCCACTCCAAGGTCCTTTGTACAGGTTGTTTAGGTTAAAATTTAAATTGTGAAACATCTTGAATATGATTTACCATGTGGCAGAGTCAGTTATTTTAATAAGAGTAATAGGTTTTAAGTTTTAGTGTGAATGAAGAATTTGTACGAGAACGCAAGTGGTCCTCCAATGTGCCACTCATGAAAATAATTACAATCGTTTCGCATGGAATGACAAAATATACATGTACTTTCTATTAACAATGATTTTTATGGTATATTGTTTAAAATAAGTTTCTATTGAATGTACAAGGAGGATAGTGTACATGCCACAGTATGATTTTCTCTTCTTTAGTGATTATGCTGTTTCTTCCCCCCTATTTTCCATTCTGCAGCTGAAAGGGAAGAATTTGAAAAAGGGAAGACATCATCTCATGTGGGTGTTGCTTCAGTTCATATCCGGAAGCATTCAGAAAAATCCCGTGAGTATAGCCGAAACTTTTTTTTCTCCACCTACTCTTTTTTTCTTCTACCCCCCGGGACAGTGCCACTGACTGTAGTGTCTTTAGACCCCCCGGGGCAGTGCCACTGACTGTAGTGACCCCCCGGGGCGGTGCCACTGACTGTAGTGTCTTTAGACCCCCCGGGGCAGTGCCACTGACTGTAGTGACCCCCCGGGGCGGTGCCACTGACTGTAGTGTCTTTAGACCCCCCGGGGCAGTGCCACTGACTGTAGTGACCCCCCGGGGCAGTGCCACTGACTGTAGTGTCTTTAGGCCATTCCCAAAGGGGGGACATTTCTCGTTCAAGCATAGTGGAATTGTAAATGGGCTGATTCATGTCACGCTTATAACTGTGCCTGATCTACAACAGGGAACTGCTGCTTTTTCTTTCCTGATCCTTACTATTGTCATTTTCCTCTACTTCTTTTGTATGTTTGTCACTCTTTTGTGACCTGCTATTTCCGGGGTGCCTTGATAGTTGAAGCAGACCTTGTGCTGTTGAAGCTAGAGAGGTGAGAAGTCTGATTCCCTGTAAAGACTTCTCTGTTGACACCCACCCCTTGGCGCTCATATGACCTTATGCAGTTGCGAGCGCCGTAAAACCCTCTACTATTAAAAAAAAATATTTTTCTTCTTTTAGACAAGATTGCGGGTGTTGAATTGTTGTGGCATCCATGACCTTAATCCTTTGAGCCCAGACCTCCTGAGGCTACCATGCTCCTTTGCCTGAGCTCCTGAGCGATATATTACTAACAATCATATGATCGTCGGAATCACATTTCAAATCCCACTCAGGGCAGTCCTTGTTAGTACCAGCGTCTAATTCAGAAAGATTAAAAAAAAAAAAATCAATGTTTTGTGTAGGAAACATTGTTTTACGAAAGTGTTTTGTCTCAGGTGGGCCGGGTTGGAGATAGGGTCTCGTTCACCGGTGTACCGGTGGCTATACATACGGACAGTTTTACGCACCGTCGGTGTACAGGTGGCAAGGGCTCAAGGTTATGGGCTCAATTGCTCTTGTGCTCTCTCTCTCTCTCTCTCTCTCTCTCTCTCTCTCTCTCTCTCTCTCTCTCTCTCTCTCTCTCTCTCTCTCTCTCTCTCTCTCTCCCTCCCTCCCCCCTCTCTCTCTCTCTCTCTCTCTCTCCTCTGCCTCCCTCCCTCCCTTCCTCCCTCCCTCCCTCTCTCTCTCTCTCTCTCTCTCTCTCTCTCCCTCTCTCCCTCTCCCTCTCTCCCTCTCCCTCTCCCTCCCCCTCCCCCTCCCTCTCTCTTCATCTCCCTTTTTCTGTCCCCTTCCCTCCTCCCTCCATCTCCCCCTGCAATAATTGAACTTTTTGATATACCCCCGGCCAGATTGACGACTTTCTGCCGGTGATGAAGCTGTATGACCTGTTGTATGAGGACAAGGAGCCAATCGCTGTGCCCGACATCAACAGTCCCCAGTCCACTCACGTGATGGCAGCCACCTGCATCTGGATACATCTCAACAAAAAAGCTGTGAAGACAAAGCTGAGACCAATCCCGATTTCCCTGCGTGAACATTTAGAGTGAGTATCTTCTCCTCTTCTCCTTCCTCCACAGCTTCTTTTGGTAAAGAATTGTGTTCTTGTAGCACTCTTAAACTACAAAATTAACTCTTTAAAAAAAATGAAAAATATACATAAGGAACGTATATATTTTTATGTTTCAAATTGCAACTGCTCAGAGTAAGACTCCATCATATGTGATTTTTTTAAAATGGCCTATAGTGGAGTATAACCTTAAGCAGTTGATATTATTTGAAATAACCATTGCCTTGTTAATGGGTAAAAGACATCTTGTGAATTGCTTCCTTCTGTAGCAAGATCTGAGGTGTTCATGTTTCTCGAATTTTAGCATTGTAGAGTTGTAAACACAGGTCTATTATTTTAATTTGTGTTGCTGGATCTTTTTGTAACTGTAATTGTTGTTGAACTTGCTCCTGACAGTGATTATGTGCTAGGATTTGTTTGACTCGCTATGCGCATTGATTTATATATTTTGTATTATCTGTATTATTTATTTTTATTTCCATCAATGCCCAGTAAATCTGTTATTGCAGCTGGTGAGAGCAATAAATGTTAAGTGACTGTATGTCACTTATTACCAGAATGTAAGTCTGCATATACATTTTTGTACCTGTATATCAAAGCCCATTCTTCCATTTACAAGTCATTATTGTTACATTCTGACAACTGCAATATATCTTTTAAAAAAATAATTATTTGTTTTGTTTTATTTTTCAGATTTCTTAAACAGAATCTCAAGTCTTTCACACTGCAAGGCTATCGCATCGCTTTGATGTGTAATGCTTGTAAGTTGTTACAGCCAAGTTTTGTGTTCGGTAGACTGATATATTGGTTTCCCAGGAGATGAATGGAGATTCCTTTCCCATTGTTGTTGTGGGATTGACTGCAGGGGATTAAAATGGTGATTTTGGATAGCCAAAACTATTTAGCAATTGTTCGAATCATATGATATTGGGTTTTTGTTTGTTTTTTCGACTAGTTACTAGTTAAAATGAACGAGCTGAGCTTGGAAGAATGGCCCAGGACAAAGATAAATGGAAGTAGCTTGTATGTGGCGTATACCCTGCCAGGGGTGAAAGGCATTGATGATGATTAGTTAAAATGAGCTTCAACTTGGTCATTGTGCATCGTTTTGGATGAGTGTGCTTACATTTATTTAAATAGCAGGAAAACTTTGCCTGTGCATTGATGGATATTCCTGGATGTTAATCGAAGTATTCACTCTGAGAAAATTTCTGACCAATTAAATGATGAATGTTTTGAAAGACTAATACTTGGTAAATGGTCTCAGACTAGAAGCAGCTTGTTGGTGCTGGTGGTAGGTCTAGTTTTTTTGGTCGTATCTTTCATTCCTTTGGCTTTTCCTGTCATTGACAGACCATTACTGTATCAATCGGCTCTAATTTATGTCTACATTCTAATAATCCATGCTCTTCATTTCTTATTACTTCAGATCAATGTGTATTCCTTTATTGTCTCACTATCTCTGAAATGCCACACTTGAAGATTCGTTGGACCGACAAATAAATTATTTCATACTTTATGACATTTATGATGGGAGATGTTGTGTTTGTGGCCCCAACAGACAGCACAGACACCGACAACTTCAGTCGGCCCATGAGCTTCCTGGTGGAGACCATCTACGGCAACAACAAGAACACCACTCTGCTACCAGGCAGCGTGGTGGCCTCCGCACCTACCACACCTCTACAGATGAACTTCCTGGATTCACTCACTGTCCATGCTAAGATGAGGTGCGTACATGTGCGTTGTTATTGTAAAAGATCTCAGCAAATTCTTATGCGGTAATGTGATAGTTACTGAAAGAGTTTCACATTTTTAATGAAAATTCGATAGTTTTAGAAATGAGAAAGTTTTTCAAGATCTAGAAAACTATAAATTTTGTTTAATAATGCTTTTGTTTTGGTTAAAACTCAGCCCAGTAAATTCTGGTATTGTCTTTAACTTACTCGGCCTCTATTTCCTGAAGTCTTACATTGCTTTGAGAATTTTGTCTTGTGTCACTAAAATGATAATACATACATGTGTTACGACGTGGTGGAATCAGGCTCTCGTCAATTTTTGGGCACGTGGGGTTATTGGTATCATCTTGAAGCTTGTTCACATGTCTTTATTTGGATGAAAAAATATCCATTTATCTTGAATACAAGTCGAGATATTTGCGAATAAAGGAGATGGGGGTCTCCTGGTTTCAGAGGTAAAATAAGTGAGAAAATTGCCTCCAAAGATTAGTTATTTCCTTAGCTGAAGAGTCCGTGGTAACTGAAAACTTACATATTTTGTGCCTTCAATCAACGTTTTTCAGTCAAATCCACACAGAAATGTATTTAATAGGCATGAAAGGTGTTGATCCAAAAACCAAATATTCGATAAAAATTCACAAACCTGCGGAAAAATGCCATTTTCTTCACTTTGATTATTTTGACGAGAGTCTGATTCCTCCACGCTGCCTCACACATAATTATATGCTGAATGCGGGTCATCACCTGAATCAAATGTCACTCCGGTTGGGTTGTTGTAGTAACTCGGGTCCTCTGTGTTGTTTGTCTCAGTCTGATCCACAGCATCGTGACCCGAGTCATCAAACTGGCCAAGGGCAAGGCCGCTGCTGCTCTGGCCCCATCCCTCGTGGAGACGTACAGTCGGCTGCTGGTCTACATGGAGATCGAGAGCTTGGGCATCAAAGGATTCATTAGTACGTCTTATCTCGTGGAATGTTTTATCTGTGCTCAGGTCTTTTGTCTGCTGAAATCATGACCCCTTGTTAATGCCTCCTGCTCATTGGAGCAAACAAATTGTAGCGTCTTCTCTGTGACATTGTGTTGTGGATGTGTTACATTGAAAGAATGAAAACGTCAGAAAAAACACAAAATAAAAAACATTTTAAAAAACCCCTTGAGACTATTGAATTTGACTGACAGTTGGGATGCTGAGTCCAACTCAGCCTGGGACAAGGGTGTGAAATATTTCTTTTCCTTCTTCAATTGCCAGGTTTGAAACAGACATTGGCGGTCATGGTTCTCTTCTCTGCTGTAAACTGACAAAATGCCTTAAAATTTTTTTAGCGCGAAATGTTTTAAAAATATGCTAAATCGAAAGCCTGTGACTAGGTTTTGAATAAATTAGAAGTTGGAATTCAAATTTTGGAAGAACACTCTTTTAAAGTAAATACGCTGACAAAAAACCTCTATATCTCGAAACTGCTGTGAATGAAAAAAGAAAAGGCGTTTAATCCGCCTATGGCAGATTTGTCTTCTATTTTCCCATTGAAAGTTGAGAGAGTGGAAGATTTATCATGTGAACAAATGATCAAACTCTGAGACTGGCATTTTCCAGACCAACTGCTTCCTACGGTGGTGGAGAACCAGGCCCTGGGCATCCTGCACACCTTGCTGGAGATGTTCTCGTACCGGCTGCACCACACACAGATCAACTACCGCATCCAGCTGCTGGCACACCTGCACCAGATGTCCAACAACCAGCCTATCAACCAGAACCAGCTCTACATGTGGTCAGTCAAAGCCATCCGAATATTATTGGTGGAACTCTTGTTTTTTGTTTTTGTAAAGTGTTTTAGGGCGTTCGCAACTGCATAAGGTCATATTAGCGCGCGGGACACACCTAATATTTTCAGTTGGTAGGAAATTTTGAGTTTTGCCCGGGTGGTGGCCGAAGCCTACTCTTATCAATTTTAGACCACCAAGGGATCTTTAACATGCGCAACTTGCACACGGGCCCTCCGAGATTTTTCGCCCTTGTCCGAGAAGGCTAGGTGTAGTTCTTTCCTACCAGAAGATCAGGGGTGTGGCAGAAAGACAGCAGTAAGGAGGAGCCAAGGAGTAACAGTAGAAAGGCTGCAGAAAGAGTCAGGAGCCCATAGGAGGGGGCAAAGGAGATAAGGGGGTGGGGGCAGAAAGTAGAAATGAAAGCAGACAGCAGAACATTGCTAGAGAACAGGAAAGGAGGTGAAAGGAGACAATTTTAGAGAAGAACATTTTTTGGTCGCTACCCGGATTCGAACCCGGGACCTTTGAATGAGAGGCCAACATCTTAACCTCTAGGCCACGAGAGCCCCCCTTGTTGTAACTCTTAGTATGTTGAGTGTTTTAGCGCCTATAAAATTGACAGCTTGCACTGTATGCTTCCCAGGGAGTTGAGATTGTTTCAGAATGCTGTCAGGTCTGCTGGGGTAAAAATATAGATTGTAAAGCGCATAGAGTTGAGTGGGAATCTGCGCTATACAAATGTTATCTATCTATCTATCCATCTATCTATACAGCATGCCAGTTCAGCTGTGGCACTGTCGATACAATTTCACTTCCTTACAATAAGTTCTATCGGACATTTTTGTCCATTTTTAGTCACTAGGACCATGAGATTAGAAACCAAATGTTCTGTCTCCTCTATCAAAAACATAGGATTATTCACAGACATTATCAAGATATTCAGAGATTTGCATTCGAAACAACTGTACGTGGTGTGAAACTCTAAATGTTTAAAGTCTCTAGACTAGGTCCTGAGCAGATAAAACTTTGTAATTCGAGGGGAGCAGTCTGTGCCAGCTGAACCGGCCTGTTGCCTCACTTGGTTGTGAACCGGCATGTTGCCTCACTTGGTTTGTTCACTGTCATAATGAAAGTCTACGGTGCTTCATCCAATCCATTATTTGATCTGAGTGGGTAAACCAGAAAAATGTTGCAATGGAAGTCAATTTGAACGAATAAAACCACTTGTGGCTTTGTTTGCAGTATCTTTCATTGATTGGTCATGAAATTTCTCACTGCCCCACTCTTCAGCTGTTTTTATTGATATTTACACTAGATAACCATAATTGTATGGGCGTGCCTCTCAAGAAAGAAAGATATAAAAGAAGTTTTTTACCATCTAGCATAAGGCTTTTGTTAGAATGAGCATAGATGTGTGTTTCTCTTACAGTATGTATCTGTATGAAACTCCAAAGGTCTAGTATTTAAATTCCTGCATGTGGTTGAATGATGCATTTGATGTAAATGTACATTTTGTCAGCTTTACTTCTCCTTTCATATTGAATTTTAATGAGAGTAATATATATATAATTTAAATTTTTAAAATGTATACCTGCATGTGTTTTTACGGTCCTGTACAGCCAAGGAAAATTTTCCTCTGGGATAATAAAGTACTATCTTATCTTATCTTATCTTATCTTATCTTATCTTATCACTCAAATAATTTCCTTGGGGTGGGGGTGGGGGTGGGGGGGCAAACAGATTGATCATTGTTCCCTTCACTGTGTTAAGCACTCTTCTCGTCATTGTCATTTGTCGATGATTCTTGTCCTTTGTTTCTGCAGTTTGGAGAGCACCATCCTGAAGTTGATCATGGCAAACAGATTGATCGTTGTTCCCTTCACTCTTCTCGTCATTGTCATTTGTCAATGATTCTTGTCCTTTGTTTCTGCAGTGTGGAGAGCACCATACTGAAGTTGATCATTGGTCTGGGCAGCTCAGAAGTCCAGCCCCAGATGTCTCGAATCTCAAGTGAAGGCAAAGGTGGAGCTTCCTTCTTGGTCAGCGAATCAGAGGAGCTCAACAGAGCCCTGGTTTTGACCATTGCTCGGGCCATGCATGTTACTGGTACGCTTGAAACAGACTTGATTTGTCTTAGTTTTTAGCAGAATGTAATATCTATGGGAGCAGCAAGAACAACAGACACCATTGTTGCAGCACAGGACAGGGTGAAGTGGAGGTCTATGATCGCCCACGCCAGTCGGCAAGGCACCGGGTGATATGAATATCTATGAATTTTGATAAAATACAAACCCTTGTGCCTTTGCGCATCACAGCCCACTGTTTCAGGTTCCCGTAAGACATAGCTGCAACCCCCACTGTGACCCCAAGGTGACCCTGGATGTGCACACCCGCTCATGCCTGATTGATATGTTGGGCAATATTTTACCTTTACCAAAATGTTGCCTTGCTCGATGTAAATCCATAACCGAAACAATTGGTAAACTGGAATATTGCAAAAATGCTGTAAGATAAGATACGAAATAAGAAATTAAGTCAGTAAATTGAGACAGGTGTGCAGAGACCTGTGTAAAGGAAACTGATTATTTTACAACAACCTGGTCAGATGGAAACAGGGATTCGTGTTGTCAGGGTTTTCATGAATTTAGGATTACGGTAAAAGCAAAGGATAGTGAAATTATAGTTTGTTGTAATTTTTCAAGCTCAAGTGTTTAAATTACTCTGCTCCTTAGTAGTAGTATAGGGTTTTACAGCGCTCGCAACTGTGAGGTCGTATGAGCGCTCTGCTCCTTACTTACAAATTCAGGATTATTTCTTTTAAGGATTAGTGCGAATAGCTGACTTGAATATATGAAGTGCAGGAATTGTGGTTCAACTGTAGCACATTAAATCCTGTTACTGGCTATCACACAAACAAGAAGTTAATGATGAAATCAGAAAAAGATAATTCTGTCATTTTATAATGTTTGCTGGAAATGCTTTTTTTGCATGCAGGTCTTCAGAAAGAGTTGGGATAAACCGTTCCACTGTAGATTCTTACGGGTTTTCATTTATTTGCTGTTGCTTCCCATTCTAATTTGTAAATTCGTAAAGTTGATACTCATAATATATGTCTGTCTGTCTGTCTGTCTGTCTGTCTGTCTGTCTGTCTGTCTGTATCTCTCTCTCTCTCTCTCTCTCTCTCTCT
>NW_004797872.1:365197-388898 GCF_000002075.1 Aplysia californica | reverse complement strand
GCCATACATGGACCCTAACAAAAGCCCTAGAGAGGAAACTGGTCACATGCGAGATGAAATGCTTAAGAAGAGCGGTCAACAAAACAATTCTTTGTGTAACGTTGGATATTTCCTCCTTTGTGTCTATTATGTCAACATTTCTTTAGGCTCCGGTCCCAGCTAGATTCTTAATTTCTACTACAGCTGGATTGCACCATTAAAGAAAGCACCTACGACAGGGTGATTCATATCCAAAGACGTTACTTTATTTTAGAATTTACAAGAATGGAAAGTTAGCAATAGAAGGTATTTACCTTTACAAAATACTTTGCTTCACTATAAATCATGAAAATACGTTACTCCAGAGGTCATATAAAACTTTTAAAAAATTGTTTACAAAGAAGAAAGATAGAAATACGACGTGATGATAAATAAGTGGATGTAAAAAAAGAAAAGTGATGTTGCAGTAAAGAAATACCAATTTTTATTTTCTTATTTGAAAATTGAGGATTCAGCTGTTCCCTGACATTTTATGTCCGAATTCCTATCTTATTCAATCTTTCTTTTTCACCAAATCTGGTTGTGTGAGACCTGGTCATCAAATTGCATTATAATATGACTTGCTCCTCTCCAGAGCCTGGCGGAGTACTTCCAGAAGAACAGCAACAGCAACAAGGACAGCAAGATGCAGCTCAAGGCCTCGGTGGAGAATGAGTACAGACGTTGGAGAAGTAAGATACAGTCAGAGCAATGGTGTTTATGAGAAATGCTCCTTGTGTTTATGAGAAATGCTCCTTATCTTACATTTTTCTTTTTCTCTTGGGTTTTTCTCTCTGTATGTTGCTGATCAGATGTTATTAGAGCTGGGCAATGAATCGCTTCTGCAAAATCCGGATAATATTTTAGTGCACCTCTTCGGCTAATAATATGATATGAACCACTTCGACAAACGGGTTAGCATCACTTCAACAAATGGGTGCACCCACTTCGGCAAACGGGTCAGGAAAGAGAGTTAAGAGTCTGAATTCGGACAATGTTTCATTGAGAATTATCCGGTTATTCTTATGGATTATCCGGATTTTGCCCACCTCTAGATGTTATGGGGTAAATGGTGAAGACAATAAGACTGAACCATAATAAGATTTGGCTACGGCTGTACTGGGGGGGGTCTTTTGTCACCAAGTGTTTGGTTGGGAAGCAATTTCAAGCCTGTCTATGCCCCCCTTGTAAGTGTGACAGCAACACTGGTGAAATTATTGAAATGACGAGCATAAGCTTGTAGACTTAGATTTACGTGCGTAGTATTTCCTGTGTGTATCGTCTCTTTTTATTTTATGACCTATTTGTTTCTGCTGGATCGGACCGAAGGGCTAGGACCCAAATGGCCGCTGGATCGGAAAAGTAAAGTAAAAGTAAAGTAAGTTTCTGCTGGATTTTGATCCTAAACATACATGCTAATCCGATGTGATTGTTGTGCACAGGTATGGGTGGCAACGAGAGTGGGACCATAGCACATTTCTCCATACAGAGCAACCCCCCACTGTTTCTGTGGTAAGTGTCCAATAAATGTCATAATTTCATAATGAAATTGAGATTGTTTTGTTTTTCTGCAACAAAAATGACAAAACATGTGATGGTTTTTGTGTGAAAGTGTTATCTTTTAAGATGAGCGTTATGTGACAATGATACCTGTACTGAAAAAAGCATAAAAGTATGTTGACCCAAAAGGTTTGGAAATAATGAATATTTAAGAAAAATCTTTCCTTCTGAAGACTGAACAAATTGAATGTATGCTTTGAGACTTCCTGTAAGTTGGTCATTCATAAGCCTTTGAATATCCATCACTAGTTTTTCTGACTGCTTCTCCTTTGAAAAAAGAAAATTGACATCATTTCGGACATAAATGTAGAAACATATTTTCTCTGTTGTAATAATTGTGCTCTGTGTTTCTTCAGCATTATTTGGAAGAATATTCAAGATGAAAACCGGGTGCCGCCAACAGCCTTTAAGTAAGTTAGAGATGTTGTAATTATGTACCTATACAGCTATTGAGATCTTTCGTTTGAGAAGAAAACAGTCTGATGTGTGGCAGTCCTCTAAGGGGAAATTAAAAATGTAATAGAAATCTGTTCTGAGAGTACTTTTCTCCTTGTAGACAGGTGTCGTCGACTCTAATGTTTTGTCACCCCGAGCAGAATATATTTGATTTATCATACTTTTAACGAGTTTGTGATAATGAATACTAGTTGTATTGTGTATATTCCCTGGATTTTGATAGTGTATTATATACCTTTTTGACTGCCATATATTGTACAAATTTAAATGTGTCATAAAATTCACTTTTAATGCATTGTAATATCTTTACTTAACATTTCAAACAAATTAGTCAATTATTGCATATATGTTCATATGTATACCGATAGTGAATGTTTTATTTGTCTATTTCAGGGTGTTGGATCGCCTGGGACCTCGTGCTCTGACCTCTCACCTCAGAACCTTCGCCGACTACTTGGTCTATGAAATAGCTTCCAGTCCTGCAATGCAGACGTCCTCAAAGGTAGACAGGGTTCTATAAGAGTTAATGACCAGTTTTTGTCAACCAAAGCTACACTGGCCATGGGTAAAGCTGTATTCTAGGAATTAATGATATTATTTGATTGGAAAATTACAAAGAATCAGTCTCATACTTTTTTTTTGCTTGGAAAATTGAAATCTCATTGTATCGTGATTTTTGAGGTCTGTAAATTCTCATAATGGAAAAAGGGGTTTTCACGGACAGGATCCTTGCTCGTTTAAAATAAAAATGCAGTTGTATTTGAAAACGTTTTGCGGCATAATTTAAAAAAAATTTTTATATTAAGGAAACTGAAATTTGTGCTTTGCTATTTACTCTTCCACCCTGCCATTGAAGTAACTCCTTATTTCCCATTTGTCCACAGTGCCTGGATGCCTTGACAGACATGATGTGGAAGTACAACATTATCACTATCGACAGATTGGTGCTTTGTTTAGTAAGGAAAAAGAAAAGAATCTTCAGCCTTTTGTATAAATCATACTGTGGCTTCCAGTTTCAAATGACAGATCTACAGTCAAACCTGTGTAAAACCTCCACCAATTGTCATGGAGAAAAGTGGCCGTCTTAGGCAGGACTGATCAAAGTGAAGAGAGCAAACCATTCTCTTCCGAGGTCCAAATCGGGGCTGATCTCAGGATTAGGACTCCCATAAGGCTAATTCAAAACAGTTTTATTTTTCTTTTGAAAAGGGGGGGGGGGTGTAAGAAGGGTTTTTTGTGGTGTTTAAGCTTTCTTTTTGTTGCTGATTTTGTGCAAGGGTAAAATAAATGAAATATTCTGTAAGTAAGGCGATGAAGACCGAGTGCCATGGTAAAACAAACACACTAGTCGCCACCACTCGAAAAACAAGCGACGCTTCTGTCTCAAGTTCGTGTCAACGTCCATTGTTACTTTGTTACAGATTAGGTAAACAAAACAGTGACCAGTCACCTGGCACACAATTTGGTGCTTGAGCTGTGGGCGGGGCTTATAGGTTATGACGGATCACACGCTTCCCTCACCAGCTGTTGAAAATTTATTGTTAGGCCTACCCATTGGTCAACTTGGGTAAACATTCACTGGAGGGATTAACAATAATGACAGGTGAATGAATTATGATGGCCCGTCCACAGCGTGAGGGGCCTATTCAAAATTTTTGACAAAGCATCGGGCAATGAGTGACCACGCCTGGCCGCCTGAGGCAGGTAAATTTGACAGTGGGTTGATAAAATAAGGTGGCCGCGGCCGCATTGGACAGGTGACCATTTTACGCAGTTAAATCATATAGAAAAAAACGCAAGGGGGAAAATGGAAAGTGGCCGTTTGTACAGGTGGCCGTATTATACAAGTGGCCGTCATGGCAGGTTCGACTGTAATTTTCTTCTTTTTTTTTTTTGTTGTACAGTCCCAAATGCCAGGATGACTCAGTCCTTTAATATTCATGACTTTTTCCGAAATCTGAGTTCATTTGTTGTTTCCCTAGAATTTGACAAAAAAAATTTATCAACCATACTAAGACAGATTTCATTCTTCCTGAAAGTTCTACTGAGAAATGTTAAACAGTTTTGTGTCTAATTTCATTGTAAAAGTTGATTGTGTCTTTATCAATGCACATTTCAGCACGTATTCATGTTTGTATCTGCAATGTCCTTGTTGTAATGTATCCTTTTTGAATAAAGAACCCCCTGCCCTCATGCAATCTTTTCAGTCACTGACAAGGTTTTTTCTTTTGCCCATAGGCTTTGCGATGTCTGGAGGGGAAGGAAGCTCAGGTTCAGTTTGTGGTCATACAGTTCCTGCTCACTGCGCGAAATGATTTCAGGACTCGCATTCTTGACTTTGCCAGAGAAGTAAGCTCCATTTGATTATTTGTCCTTTTATTTATTGTTGTGTAATAAGGGGTGAGGTCAATTCTAATATGCTCCTGACATTGGTTGTCACAAGTTACTCTTACTGAATCCATCTGAACGTGTTAGTGCCCCTCAGTGGAAATTTCATTCGACAAAAGTATTGAGTTTTTCTATACGTCAATACAAAAGAATTTCTTTTTGACAGGTCATGGAACTAAGGGTAAGGCAATTTCTTTCATATTGTTTAATGCATGTAGTCATTTACAATAGCAAACCTGTTTCAGCCACATCGTTCCGCAGTCAAACAGTATGAATTGACGGAGACCGGTTGTTGTAGATTTCTGACTTATTTATTATCATTTAGAACGGATGTATGAGTATGTACTAGTTATTTCTTAAGGTGAGAAGTACACTCCCGGAAAAATTTTCTAAACGAATGACTTTTATTCACTTCCATGTAATTGTGCAAAAAGTTCATAGATAAATAGGATGTGCTTAGGGTGAATTTGTTGATTTTTACTGAAAAATGGGTCTCTGTGGCGGCCATCTTGGATTTTCAAACCAATTTCTTAATGCAGAAGAATTTCATAGTAAATATTAAATTATCAGCCTGAAATTTGGCACACAAGTACATACCTATATGGACTGGGGATCCATGTGAGGATTTTGACCTATCTTTAAAACTAAAAAAGTGAGCCCAAAGTCAGTGGACTCCTGAGAGTCAGTTGACGAAATTTTGGGGTACATATTACAAAATATTTGAATATTTTTCACAAGTTACCAATATTTCCCAATTCCCTCACATAGATCCCCAGAATAGATCTAAAAGCACATGTATGCCAAATTTAAAGCTTCTAGCTTCTGTAGTTTTTGAAAACTCCTTGCACCAAGGAGGTCATATATGTCAAAAAGTAGATTTTGAGAAAAACAAAAAACCCAGGGATTTTTAAAGGATTTTTAGTGCAATTTGCACTTTTCAAACGCCCTTTTAGGTCATTTAGGGTAATTTTTTCAAGTTTCGTCATTGTGACCCAGTAGAACAGATGTCAAAGGGCGTTTTTCCGCAAAAAACAAAAGTTGGATGGTTTGAAAAATTTTATCAATATTGTCTGGGATCACCGACCCGGGTCTTCCCTTAACTAATTTTAGAAATGAGGCCATTCCGTCTTGTTCATTCTCTGACATCAGTGCTCACTGTGAAAGTGTAAAGTGTATTGATTTACCATGTTGCTTAAGACTTCTGTCTTATTTGTTCGACAGTCTTGAGCTGTTTTATTTTGGTCTATTTACAAGGCTGTTGGGAAATCAGTTCAAATTCATTGACTTTAATGATGCATTCATATGAGTGTACTTATGTTTATTGATGTGAAATTATTTTGCTTCAACAGAACACCTCTGAACACTGGGCACAGTCCAACTGGCATGAGATCCACATGGCCTTTCACAAAGTGAGTGCTTTGTGTGTTTTCCAATTTTTCAAAGCATTATTTTATATTGCTTCTTTACTTTTGTGTTAATAGACACAAAATATCATGTTCTGAATTTGAAAAATCAGTTTTACACACCGTTTTACTTCCAAGTACCCGTATTCCTTTTTCACCAATACTATGAGCACCTTGAAAGCAAAAACTAGTTTGTTGTTAATTGATTGCAATGCTGTTTTTTGTAAACATAAAAGTAGAGTTGAACCTGTCCAAGACGACCACCCAATGTTGAGGAAAAAAGGATCGTCTTAGACAGGTGATCTGCATGAAGAGTGTCATTATAACACAAAAAAAGACCTCGAGGAGGGCAGTAGGAAGTGGTCATTTGTACAGGTGATTGTCTAGAACAGGTGGTCTTTAGAGCAGATTTGACTGTGCTTGCAGACGCAGCACCTCAGCAATATTCAGTTGTATTACGAGGAGACTTTAGTTGTTGCAGACATTGACTTTCATATACATTATGAACAATGTTTGTTATTCACTCTCTAAAATAGCGTAGTTATATGGTAAGTCTGTTTAGGGGTAGAACTGGAGGAGGAGGAGTTGCGGAATGCAGGGTTCTCCTTCCTGTCTTTTATTCAGGCCCTCGATGTCATTTTCATTTGTCATCATTTTCCTCACCATCAATATCATCATCCTTATGAGACAAGTCATAACCTTATTGAAATATATGAACAAATGTAAATTATGTTATACCAATTTTTTACATCTATTGAGTAAAATGTTTTCGTGTTTCAGAAATACCCAGAGAAGTTTTACTATGAAGGACCGCCAGACCTGAGCAATCCTGTCCAGCACCAGTACCTTCCTGTGTACTTTGGAAATGTCTGCCTCAGATTCATCCCTGTAAGTTTGTAGAAGCTACTGTCCCCAATGATATTAGCATTCTAGAAATTTCGTTCGTTGCATGTAGTAATTGAAGTTTCAGTCTTAATGAATGATTGAGATGGAACCCAGTCCAGTTGAGATTTTCCATCTTCTTTTTGTTGCTGGAGAATTTACTTTTACACATTTGCTTCATTGTGGGGTAAATATCATGCTGTGCTGGCTTTCTTAGTAAATCACTTCTTACAAACTGGATGTCAAAGTTAAGTTAATGCGATGTGTGTAGTCCTGTGTCCACTTTATTGGGGGCTCCATTCTGCTCCAACTTCCAACAACTTCACATTCCAGTCTTTCACACCACTGTGTTCCAAGTGATAGTTTCAGTCCCTTTGGGGACATTTAATTATTGTGCACATTTTCGGGCAAAGTCAGTTTTGAACCCATTTCTTTTCCATCACAAGCCTGTCCAATACCTATGCCTCTCTGCTTGACTAAGATGCCCTTTGAGTTTGTTGGTGCTGATTTTGAGGCAGTCAGTGCTATTGTTAAAGTATATGCATATTACTACAAGTATTTTTTATTATGTGCAGACCTGCCACTCATCCCGATTTTGTCGGGATATCCCGATTTTGTCGGGATATCCCGATTTTTTTGCCCCAAATCTCAAGCATCCTGATTTTCCAGATTTCGATCGCTTGTATCCCGATTTTTTGTCCCAGTCTGCTGTTGTGCCGGATTTTTCTAAAAACTTACTCTGCCTTCTTCTTTATCGTGGGAAGCATCCGTTGAACTTTTTGTCAGTAGCAACTCGAAGCACTATTTTCTCAAATCTCCATGCCGCGTTTAGTAGTTTACTCGCCCCAAGTTGTGTGTGATCTTTGCCCACACTCAGAATTCTCCGATGATAGCCTGATAACTGTTACAATTTGGGACATACAAACAATCAATAATATTCGTAGTTCCGCTGTTACTTTCAAAACAAGCCTTGCCCGAGGTCTGGTAACTGCGTGTTCACGCCAAACACTTGGACGAGCGAGTCTTTCTAACCCTTACACAACTACATGTAACTGCGCTGACAAGACTAACATACGGCCGTTGTCGTTGCTTTAGTCTGAACGCATATGAGGGATAAGAGATTTGTTGGTACATTTGGTCGGTCGGCCGCCATCGTTATCCTAGAAGTAGAACGACTGTCGCTTATCCGGGTGTTTTGTGTGAAGCTCGTCAGTTGGACCCCGTCAGTAAAATTGTTTCAATTGCACGCTGGCATCACGTGACATGACTTCGACGTGTGAGTTCCACGTGTCGGAGACCATCCGTTGACGGGGTCAACTGAAGTTCATGCAAACTGGTTGAAGTGTCTTTCGGGACTTATTGGTTGGGGGTGGGGGGTGTTGTTACACATCTAGACTAGGAGTGCTTGACGTGATGCTTCAGGATTTATAAAAAATAATGATAACGCAGGCGGGCGAACACACACCCACACACACACACACACGCAAACAAACAAAGACACGCAGAGGGCATATAGACCTATTTATTTATGGACACCCCTGAAAAATTTTTAAGTCAGCTTGGCAGTCAACTTGGTGATTTGCTGTTGATGCAATATGAATGATAATAATCTGTTGGTTATTTTTTAAAAAGTTATATATCTGTACTAGCAGTCAGTTATCCCTGAGATCTACCAGTGAAACACTGCAAAAGAAAAATGTATTTATGGCTTGTATCTCTTCTTATTTATTTCTTATGGTGTTTCTGCGTGTCGCTGATTTCCAATTGTGTGTGTGGAACAGGTGCTGGATCTGACAATTCATAGGTTTCTTGAAGTGGGCCAGATGCAAAAGTCTTTGGAGGTTATACTGGACCAGATAGGAGTCATCTACAAATTCCATGGTAAGTCTCCTGCTAAGCTGAGACCTAAGACTTTTCATGGGTTCACATTGTCTAATTCTGATTTTTATCTCACATGTTTATTTCATGATTTAAAGGATATCTTTCACCTTGAGTATTACACTTTACACTTTATAACAATTGTGAGCTGCAGACATTCTTAATAAACAAAATGATATGTGTACTGTTAAACAATATGAATTTGATCTCGATTCACTTTTTTCTTGTCAGTAGTCATTTGCCTAAAGGTTTGTTGAAGTAAGCCTTAGCATTTCTTGTGAGTATGGTGAAGTACTGTTGACTTCATGAAAAATGGAATGGAAAAAACAGTGGAGTAATTTGTTTTTCATTCTATTTTAAAAAGAAACAACTCTGCAGTAATTTTTTTCAAATATCTTAAAGAGAAATAACTGTACTTTAAATTTGTCCCCTTTTTCTTTTGAACTTCTTCCCCAGACCACCCAGTGACTTACCTCTACAACACGCTGTTTTACTATGAGAAGAGATTGGCAGAGAAACCAAATCTGAAGCTGAAGCGCAAGCTAGTCACTGCCATCATTGGTGGGTTCCAGATTTCTCTGCTGTTTTTTACTCTCTCTCTCCCTCTCTCTCTCTCTTCTGGTGCTGTGGCTTCATAAACGGTCAGCGATGCCGACAGCACGCAGGAATTCAACACTCGCCCGGGGGTCCTTAAAAAGTGCTGAAAGTGGGTTACTGAAGTGTCCCAGCGGACGGGTTCTAGCACGATAGCTGGCGGGACATCTCAGGAACACATGGTCCATAGTTTCGTCCTCCTCCTTGCAGGCTCGACAGGACAGATCTGGGCTGTCCACTGGCGCAATTTTGTGGAGATATGATCTCAGCTTGGGCGATTTTCCACCAGTTCTCATTTGGGAGAGAAGCTGGCGGTCCTGTCGTCTGAGCGAGGCCTCAAGCTGGTATGACGGCGGCTGGGCAGAGTTTTTTACTCTAAGACACAGTAGAAAGGGCTAAGAGAGAAGCAGACTTTGCTCGTTGCTTTTTATCGTTCCTTTCTCTCTAAATACCCTTCTTTGATATCTGTACTAAACTTAAGTATTTAAAACGCATCTGTTGTTAATTCTCCCACTGGAGCTTTTTATGATTTGGCTGGCAATGCTGCATGACAGGGCTGATGTTTCAACGGCAGTCAAAAATGTCTTTGCTTTGATAATTTAGAAAATAGCTACAATTTCTGGAAACAGGGGACCAAGAAGTGTTACTTACGAGAATTTATAATGAAATATATGACTGCTGCATACAGTTGTACCTTAGCCATTGTATATTTGGGTCGAAGACCTGAAACCAAGTACCAAATGTTCATGCTCATACAATGATTACCAAAGTATCTTTCTTTGAGGGATTTAAGATTGGAAGGACGCTGTAATCCATTGTTCAGTTTTCAGAAGAGGTGAAAATTATGAGGACCGCAAAAAAAATAGCTGTAGTGCTGACCGATGTGGACAGAGTTGCCAACGGGAAAGTGGTAAGGAGAACAAGATAGCTCTGTCAGAAACAAGGTGGGAAGAAGGTGGTGAATACAAGCATTGTTATGGGGATTTGCTAATACAGCAAAAGGTGACCATTTTATAAATGGAATGAATGGAATGATTGTGTTTTCCTTCCTTTTCCAACCCCCCCCCCCCCCCCCCCCCCCCCCGTGCAGGTGCGTTCAGCGACATCCGTCCAGATACGTGGTGTCTGTCAGATGAATACGTGCATTACTCCAAGAGATCTCAGGAGGAGCTGGCGTGGACACCTGAGCCGGAGTATTATATCAAGTTGATCAGCCGACTCCGGAGCAGTATCCTTTTCTCACTCGTTTTCTCAATCTGAGATCACAGTTCTCTGGAATCAGTTCTAGATTTCCTAAATTCCGCTGAGAAAAATCAAGATTAACGTTTTCTGTAAGCCTGAATAAAAGATATTCACGTTGGGCATTTCAGGCAAAGACCTCTCTCCAACATGCACACGCATACAAACATACACAAACACACACAAACACACACACACACACACACACACACACAGAGAAGTATTTTAGTAGAGGCTTGTTAGTCGTATAAAGAGACAAATGATGTTGATCGAGGGTGCTTTTTTATGAATGACCACTCTTTGTGTAAACCATATTTTCCCCAGCTTAGAATAGGTGCTGCTCAGAGATGACCTGTGCTCATGGTTGAAATTCCTATGTTGTGTATCTTTGATTTTTCTTCTTTGAGCAATAATTTGTTTTTACTGTGCTGTTATGCATAAAATGTTATTTTGTCGTTTCATTTTCTGAACAAACATTTTCAGAAGCACTGCTGCTGTTTATGTAAAGATGCTAGAGAATGAATGAATCTTGAATCACTGACCCCTTTATTGTTCCAGATTTTATTTGGGTACGGTTTATGAAATTCCTTAATGAGTTATCAGCCATACTCGGGGAGTTACTTCCCCCCTACCCTTCGGCGGACTGGCGGTTCAATGAGTTCCCCAACGCTGCGGCCCACGCCCTGCACTCTATTTGTGTAGAGCTGATGGCGCTCCCTGTCCCCGCTCAGACTGTCGGAGAAGCTCTGCTTGATGTGTCGCTGAAACCGTGAGTACAGATCCCCGACATGGTAGATTTACAGAAAATTTGATGGGCCGAAGGGCACACGTTCAAAGGCTACTGGATTGACAAGTAACAATATTTTAAAAACTTGAAAGTTGTATTTGACACGATGAGGCAGGCATGAGGTGACAATAAATATAAATTTGGCTGTCAAATGCATCCAAGATTTACATCCCAGTTGCCATGGACATACAGAATAAGGTCTAATTCTGGCTTGTAATTACCTTACATATAAATGTGAAGCTTGGATTCTTCAGAAATTTGATGAAAAGAAAATTGTAAACCATGTGTTCAAGTAAGTACCATGGATGCCAATAAGTATAAAAAGTCTTCCTCTCCACTCAAGCTGCTTTGTGAGGTAAATTAAATAAGAGAAGACGATAACATTCTGACCATGCAATGGTAATGGAGTCACCGCCATCATATATGTGAGGCAAAGTGGTGAAATCAGGCGCTCGTCAAAATGATGAAAGTGAAGCAACTGGCATTTTTCTGCAGGTTTGGGAATTTTCCTCGAATTTTTGTTTATTTGCTCAACACCTTTCGTACCCATTTATGAACACATTTCTGTGTGGATTTACGTAAAAACATTGATTAAATGCATAAAATATGTAAATTTTCAGTTTCCATGGGCTCTCAAGCTAAGGAAATAACTAAACTTTGACTTCTGAAACAAGGTGACCCGACGTCCTTCAATTGCCAATATCTCAACTTTTGTCCAAGATAAATGGGATTGTTTTCATAGAAAGCAAGACAAATGGACAGGCTTTAATGTGATTCTACTAACTCCATGTGGCAAACAACTGACGAGCGCCTGATTCCACCACGTCGTGACTCATATGTTTGTAGGAGATTTTTTTTTACACACTGCAATGGAGTGCACTTGTTATAAACTCACTTTCGCTATGGAAAAACAATCTCAAAAAAAGTTTCAAATAAGGACCTGTATATCTTTTTTTTAGATGATTAGAATAAGCTAATAGTCATAATATGTAACTCTCTCTCTGTTTCTGTTTCTCAGGTCGTCGCTGCTTCACAATAGTCATAATATGTAACTCTCTCTGTTTCTGTTTCTCAGGTCGTAGCTGCTTCACAATAGTCATAATATGTAACTCTCTCTGTTTCTGTTTCTCAGGTCGTAGCTGCTTCACAATAGTCATAATATGTAACTCTCTCTGTTTCTGTTTCTCAGGTCGTAGCTGCTTCACAATAGTCATAATATTTAACTCTCTCTGTTTCTGTTTCTCAGGTCGTCGCTGCTTCCACCACAGAAGGACATGATGTCTTGGTACAACTCTGTTGGACTCATTCTCACGTCTCTGCCTGTAAGTCTGCCCGTGCTGAATGTTCGTGTTGTATGCTCCTCATCCTTGTGTTTGAACATGTGTCTTGAGCCTGTGCAGCTCAGATCTGTGGACCAGCTCGGTCTGATGTTGTGCTTTTGGGAAAGACGCTTTACACAAATTTCCTATTTGGCTCGGACCTTTCGGAGATGGATATTCAACTGAGAGATCCCGCCTGTTAAATAACCATATAGTGTTGATGGGGCGTTAGGCCTTTACCATTTCATCATTTTTTAAATCTGTGGATGATTGATTCTCATACCTGCCAACCCTACAGAAAAAATTGGTAGATCACCGACTTTTTGGTGAAACTACCGATCCACCGATTTTGAGAGATACACCACCGATTTTTCTGCCTTAGGTTTCTTCCCCCCTTTTTTGTCTTCATCTTTTCTTCTTTGCTTCTGTTCTTTTTTGTTTCATTTGTGTGTTTGTGTGCGTGCGTGTGATTGTGAGAGTATGACAGGAACGGCACCAACAACTGTAGGGTAAGTGCATCTGGAAATGTTCAACTTTGTCGTATTTTTGTTCTTTGTCATTTTCTACATTTTTGGAAGTCACAAACACACTTATGTACATTTGATGTGAGTCAAAGTATTGATAAGGGTGCCCAATTAAGTATGCGGCAAGTGGTAATGTAGCTTACTACAGATATTTTTAGGTCAACTACAGATTTTTGGACAAAAATTTGTCTCAACTACAGATTTTGGCCCAGGCAATGTTGGCAGATGTGGATTCTGCTTCAGTCTCTGTCTGTCACCCAGCTTCCCCTTCCCCTAGCTTTGTTCTCCTTCTTTTCATTCTTTTTCTTGTTTTCGTCTGTCTCGTCGTGCTTCCCGCACTATACGGCCTTGTGTCAACGTACCTTTATTTTCAGGCTTCTTACTGGAGCGTGCTCAACAGCCGCATCCTGGAGGCCATCATGTCTCCCATGCTGGTCAACCCGGCCGCCCACCACAGCCCGTTCAAAATCCTCAACGTGAGCCTGTCCCACCTGCAGAATGCCGAGCACCAATGCTCCACCGTGCTGGAACTCTGTCACGGGGTCTGGCATCACGCCGGCATCGGGCAGCTCTCGCACCTTCCTCAGTAAGTCTTGGGGAAGTTGTGGGGAATTTTCTATGTTTTTGTGTGTGGAGGGTGCCTTTGGTTGGTTTAAATAACTGCTTTCCATAATTTTAGTCTGCCTGTCATGCTTGTTTGTTTCTCTTGGTAACTGCTTCTGTTTGTCTTCTGTCTCAGTCTTAGATAGGTTTTTGCCTCAGATTTGTACGATTTGTCACTGCTTTGTATTTCTGTGAACTTGTAACGCTGTGCATGACGGTAAATTAGAATTAAATAATTTTGCAGAAAACAGGGGCAGTCCTAGGCTTGTGGTCAGTGTGAAAAAGTTATGTTCAAAAGATCTTGTATTCAGATATATTGGCTGGGCCGGATAGGATGTTGTTTTATTTGGACATATACATCACTTCTTTTTTCTTAGTTTACTCCGCGCTGACGGGTACTTGGTAGTGGATGGGGAGAGAAAGAACCTGTTAATGATGCCAATTATGTGTTTAACAGGCTATAACACTGTAAGTCGTCTTGTGTACTGAATTGTTGATGGAATGTAGTGGCTGACCGCAGAAGTTATTGTAAAGAGATATTGTCAAATACCCCGGAGTACTCAGCACATATACCTGAATGTGCTTTGACTTTTTCAATTGAGTGATAAATGCTGGGATTGATATGTTCAAACGTATTATAAATTACTTCAAAGTGTTTTGAATTTGTGAAAAGGTTATGACTTGGCTGCTTGTTGGTGTATCATATGTTGTACAATTAATTTGCGACTGCAATATGTTGTCTTTGACAAAGCATAGAAGCTCGACCTGTGGTGAAAAGTAACCAATGCCCAATGCTAACCATCTGCATTTCAGATTTGTGAAGGAGCAGCTGAAGCCCATCATCAAGCATGAGAACCAGTTCATTTATCTGTGCCACCTTGTGGGGCCCTTCCTGCAGAGGTTTCACATGGAGAGAACCAGGTGTCTTTTAGAGGTGGGTTGATCACTTTTTCCATTTGAGCTTTAAAAAACAGATGTGCTCCTAGATTTACATATTTCTGAAGCTTTTCCTCAGTGCTTTTTATGTATATGGGAATGTTTCTCTCAAATGAAGGAAAAAGTGCCTGTCCTGTGAGAATCAATGGAGTTGATTAACACATTACACCCTATCTCGCCCATGATCGCCCGGGAATTCCCTTACGCGCTCCACCCTGACATGCCCGGAACCGCGTCTTTAGAAAAGAAATCTCCCCTTGGCGAGACTCTGGGGCCGAGATTTTGATTTGCATAGTTATTGCAAAAAGTTTCTTCTTTCGTTTGATACCGAAACGAAATTTTTCGGGGCAGTAGTTTTAGTATTAGAGCCGAACAAAGTGCGATCGCGTTACCAACACTTCGAAAGTGTCTCGACTTGTTGAAAACCGACACAATTGAGTTCGAATAAGGAAATAACGATGGATTTGAGCAAAAACAAGCATATGACAAATCAGATGACTCAGATTTTGATGAAAACGTTGTAGCAAGAGTTCGGGGCGATTTGGATTGATCAGACGTAGAAAATCTAGAATTTAGATCTAAGGCCCGACTGCGAGGCTGAGAGTGACGAGTTGGACACCCCAATTGAACTAAAGTTAGAACATTTCCAACAGTTTGCGCAGACATAAAGTAATATTTTTCTGAAACTACATTCATTTTGCGATTTAACTTTTATTTTTTCAGGATTTTTGGAATTTGTTTAGTATTTTTAAAATGTGTTTTTTAAAGGCCTGTATTCACGGGAGGTGGGTTCCTTCCCCTTGCTTAGGATCTAGGAATGGACTTCCCGTCCAGACCCTTAGGGAGTAATGTGTTAAGAAATGTTGTGTAGCAAGACTTTGTGTTGGCGTAAATAAATAAACTTTCATGGTCTTTTGTTTCTGTGTTTGCAGCTGACGGTGGAACTATACGAAATTCTTCTCAATGTGGACAAAGCAAGTGAACATCTTCACCACATGGATGCCATCTGTGATTATCTGTATCCTTTTGTTTCTGTAGAGTGGATATTACCGTATTACTGCTGTGCCCCTCCCCCTCTCCTTAACTCTTTAAACCTGTTGTGGGTGGTTGGCAGGTGCTTTGGTGTGGTTTGCTTCTTCTTTCCTATCAAACATCTATTGTCTTTATCTCCCCTCCTTCTTTTTTGTGTTTGTTACTCTCTTGTAACACCTCTAATCTTCGGCTGTTGTATGACGTTATTGTGTTGCAAGTGCCGTAAAACTCTTACTGAAACTAAAAACTAAAACCTTGAGTTTTTTCTTCCGTTTCCTTGAGTTTCTTCCTACAGTCACCTAAACTTGGTATATTCTAACTCTTTATGACCCAAAAGCTCGCCTCCAACTTGTAAATGGCAAAAACAAAGGCTTAGTCATTTAAAAAAAACAAGGATCGGGAATAGTTCTGAAAAACAAGAAGAAACTAGCACTAAATGAAAAACAGTTGTCACTAGAATCGCACACTCCCATGGGAACGGGGTTATTTAATTACCGCCGGACACTCCCTGTGTCCGATGGGGTTGAAAGAGTTAATAATGGTCTACTTGATGGCTGTTAAGTGTTTGCCTTATTTTTTCTTCAAAGTACATCATGTCAGTGTAGAAAGACAGAAAGGCTTCTTGTCTTTCAACAATTTTCTGCTACAGTTGAGCACTCAGCTTTATTTCCAATATACAACATGGCTTAATTCATACGAAGCAAAAGTAAACATTTAGTACAGATTCATGCGCATTCTAATGCTGGTTGATGAAGCCTTTCCCATGTTCAATGTTGTGAGCTTGGGTTAGCCTATCTCCATGGCGGTTGATACATGTAGAGGGATGTAATTTATTCACGATTTCTTTGATTTTTAGTTTTCAATGTTCTCTCTGACTTTTCCAAGACTAAATGCAATGCAGTCAACTTAATCTGAAATCTGTGGGGCTGCGGAATTTCTTCAGTGTAGCAGTGTTTTCAGTTAAGAGAGATTGCTTAAGATATAAAGAAAAATATCTTCTAAGATGCAATTTTATTTTAGTTTACCACTGTTTTCCGATTAACCATTGTTGGTTCAAGTAGATTCCATTGTATGTATAAATAGAAATAGAATCTTTCATAATTCCTCTTGAGACAGCAAAAAGTGTAATGTGAGTTTTTATCACACACACACGTGTGTGTTCTGTTAGTTCCTTGACTCTCCTGCAGCTACCACATCAAGTACATGTTTGTCGGTGACGGTGTGAGAAGTGACGTCGAGAAAGTCATCTGCAAGCTGCGGCCCGCCCTCAAGCTGAGACTGCGCTTTATTTCTCACCTCAACATCGAGGAGACAACGGCTTCCACTCCCAGCATGCCCACGCCTACGACCACGGCGGCCCCAGTAGCCATGTCCTCTGCTGCCAGCACCCAGTGACAGCGTTCACTCGACAGACGACCCGAATAAAGGTGACCTTCTGTGTCATCCCGAGTAGAACTACGTTCCTGCGAGTAATGCTGTTCCTATTTTTGGAAAGCTTGCTGTAAACTGAGACTGACGAAGAGCGGCAAAGTTTGCGAGTGGAGAGACAGGGTTCTCAGCTGTTTTATGACATCCCTGAGATGAATGATTATCAACAAGTGATTGTAGCCTCAGTTATCCTGACTGCTTAACTGTTTCATGTGGTTCTGCAACAAGAGTTGGTAATTGCTTTGATTTCTCTGTTGATTATTATGGGACCATGACATCTTGCTGAATAGCTGAGCGGTTTGTGTTAACACTTTCCCTGCTTGTTGTGTCAGTCAGTACCGGTACACGTAACTATCTCTTCAATGCTACGGCTGGAGATTCCTGTCATGTACGGTCAGTCTCCATGGGGACTTACCGTGTACCGGTACATGCCAGTATTTCTTTGGAGAAAGGTGAAGCTGGTGACTCGGTGCGAGGTGGGGGGGGGGGGGGTGTTCATGATGAAGTGTATATTTGTTCTCCAGCACCAGTACTATGTCTGGCCAAGACACTGACGTACTAGCCTATGGCTTCCATGAGAGATTCTTTCAGTTCTTGCTGTTTACAATACATACAAAAGCAAAAGAATGTGTGAAGGAGACTTTGAAATGAGGTATATTCCACAAATTTCAATGTCGAGACAAGTTGGTTCAAAGCACTGGTACCAAGCGCTACTCATTGAAAGTACCTGAAGGTACCAATATACTAACTTTTTAGTTGAGGGATGATTGTTGGGAATGATGTGTTCAGATTTCTCATATATATGCCTCTTCAAAAAAGTTTTGAAGGTTATCATGACTTTGCTGCTTTTTCATGACCATATGTTGTACAATTACTTTGATATTGTGCCACTGACTGTAGTGTCTTTAGGCCATTCCCAAAGGGAGGGACATTTCTCGTTCAAGCACAGTAGAATTGCAAATGGGCTGATTCATCATGTCACGCTCATAACTGTGGCTGATCTACAACAGGGAACTGCTGCTTTTTCTTTCCAAATCCTTACTATCGTCATTTTTCCTCTTCTTCTTTTGTATGTTTGTCACTCTCTTGTGAACTGCTATTTCCGGGGTGCCTTGATAGTCGAAGCAGACCTTGTGCTGTTGAAGCTAGAGAGGTGAGTAGAGTAAGTCTGGTTCCCTGTAAAGACTTCTCTGTTGACATCCACTCCTTGGCGCTCATATGACCTTATGCAGTTGCGAGTGCCGTAAAACCCTTTAAAAAACCAAAAACTGATATTGTGACGTAAAAATCAGTCTTTAGTGCAAAGTAATCAATGCAGACTGTCATCTTGACTGGAAATGAAGTGGACCAGTGCATGTTCTATATGCCGTGCAGATATTTTACCACTTCACTGCTGCTCGGCGTGCGGTGTACGTCCATAATCGGGCCCTCCTATACGCTATTTGTTTTGGTTTCCTACTCAGCCGGTAATTGCAATTTAGTATCGAGAGTGGGCTCCCCTGAAAGCTCTTTTCTTCCCGAGTTAAAGAAGCTTTAGTTTGCCCTAGTTAGACCAACAATGACCGAAATAGTTTGAATTATAGCGTATACTGACAATGATTCATATGCTTGAGTAGATTATCAGCTCGGACTCGGACTGCATGTAATTAAAGTAGCGTTGATTTTCAGACTCTGTATATTTATGTTAATGCTCATTGGTATAAGTTCACCTACGTTCCATAACCTATTTTTTTACTACACCAATGGGGTGTTCTTGGCAGGAAAAATTTGTTCTTGCTTGAGTATCAATTGTGAAATAATTTATGTGGCGTCTTTATTTTTTGTTTTTAATTAAAGTGTGTGAAATTTTAGTCAAAGTGGATGATTTCTAATGGGTTGTTGTAACTTGTTTGACTGAAAGTTGAATGTTTGGGACCATTTGTCTCAACTCTACAAATGGTAGTGTGGGCTTATTTCATGAGTACATGAAAATATATGTGTGTGTGTGTACATGTTTACAGAATGTACAGGGATATTGTCTGAGCCAGTGGAACATAGCTGGCTCTCTTGCTAATACTGAATGTAAGAAGATATTTCAGATCTGAGGACATGCAGTGTACTCTGTGTATTGTAGCTCTTTCCTCCAGTACTCACACACCTGTCGGGGTATGATAGAATCAGGAAAGTAGATCAGTTGTAGGAGGAGTCCTGTTACGTTCGTCAGTTGTTAGCGCAACATCTAACAGCCGAAAACCTGAATAAATGAAAATTTATCTCTAGTCTTTTTGCTTGTGAACTGTTATTCTAGGTGTTTTTTTAGAGTGTCAGAGGCTGACAAGAATTTTGTTATAGAGGCTTCTTTGTCTTACAGGATTTTAAATGCTAATGTAAAGGGAAACAACAAACATACATTAAAAGCCATTACATTGTCATATGAAAGTGAAAGAATACAAAACCACAACCAAAGATTCATAGTCGCTTTCATCGACTGCCTTTTTGCAGTTTTAATGTTTTAAATTATATAATGATTTTTTAAGCATTTGGCAGCGACAAGCATTTAACTTTGTTTTAATGACAGGTTCAATTAAACTCTTTTATTATTGCTTTTAAGATAGAGAGCCTCTATGGGGAATGCCTGAATCGCAATTTTAGCTCATTAGACTAGTAACCAGTACGGGTAACTGCTTGTAACTTTTAACCCTATCCGTACGCCCTAGGGTCATTTTGTACCCCCCGGTTTGTATTCTTCACGTTTTAGAATACTTCTAGTACGAAGATCTCACTGAAACTTTCAGTATTTCTTTTAAAAAATCATTTTGACAGACTGCTATGCAAAGCGTATGGATCGGATTAACGAGTAAATTTCCTCTTTGGAAAGTGGTGGCACAGAGTTCCCCATGTTGTATGGATACAATAGTAAAACATGACATACGGATAGGGTTACATGCTGGTTTCAGAAGATTGTGCTTCTGGTCCTATCTCCTTATAAATTTCAGGACTTGAAACATTTCTAAATGTTCTGAAGCCATGATGGCAGTGTTTTATTGTAACATTCTGAATCAGGAAATGCTTCCTAAGCAAAATGAATGACAAAAGATGAAGACAGTATGGCGAAGAATGTAGTGAGTTTGTGTACATAATGTCAAACATTCAGTGTTGCTTATGTAATAAAGTGGAATAAATGTGTTTCTCATGCAAATCTTTGATTGGTTTGTTGCTTTGTTGTTTGTGAGAAAGTGTTTTGGACTGTTTTGGGTTGGTTTTGACATTTCCAGCCTTTGTCTTGTTGGGTTTCCTGAGACTGTGATAGATGTCTCCCCCCGCGGCAGTGCAGTGCCACTGACTGTAGTGTCTTAAGGTCATTCCCTAAGGGGGGGGACATTTCTCGTTCAAGCACAGTAGAATTGTAAATGGGCTGACTCATGTCACGCTCATAAAAATTGTGCCTGATCTACAACAGGGAACTGCTGCTTTTTCTTTCCTGATCCTTACTACAGTATGTCATTTTCCTCTACTTATTTTGTATGTTTGTCACTCTCTTGTGACCTGTTATTTTGGGGTGCCTTGATAATCGAAGCAGACCTTGTGCTGTTGAAGCTAGAGAGGTTAGCAGTCTAAGTCTGATTCCCGGTAAAGACTTCTCTGTTGACACCCACCCTTGGCGCTCATATGACTTTATGCAGTTGCAAGCACCGTAAAACCCTCTACTATAACCCCCCTCCCCCACACACTCTCCTTCATAAAAGGGCTTGTGCTAGTTCAGACTTTACTATTGAACTGATTCCTGGTTATCTGGTTTAAGAAAGTGGTGGTGACTCCTCCTGCTTTCAGCCATATCTGCGTTGTCAATAACTTTATAACTTTGATTATACTACTGCCTATTGTCTAATCTCTGGTGTCTGAATCAGAAAAGATATCCTTGTTGGGAATTGACAGAAGCTAACATGCTATGTTATGTCCCTTTTTTTGAATGTGCAAAATAAATTCTTTCCCCATGGGTGGTTTGTTTAAGTTCTGGTGTGGTTTGCTCCTTTCCTATCAATATCTATCGTCCTTATCTCTCCTCCTTTGTTGTGTTTGTTACTCTCTTGTATCTTGTAACACCTCTAAACTTTGGCACATATGACCTTATTGGTGGGTGATTGGCGGGTTCTCTGGTGTGGTTTGCTTCTTCTTTCCTATACAAAATATGTTGTCCTTGTCTCCCCTCCTTCCTTTTAATGTTTGTTACTCTCTTGTAATACTTCTAATCTTCTGGCGCACATATGACTTTGTTCAGTTGCGAGCGCTGTAAAAACCTCTACAAAAAAACAAACTCTTACTAAAACTAAACTGACCTTGGAGGCTCTCGTGGCCTAGAGGTTAAGGTGTTGGCCTCTCATTCAAACAGAGGTCCCGGGTTCGATTCCGGGTAGCGACCGAAAAATTTTCTTCTCTAAATTTGTCTCCTTTCACCTCATTTCCTGCCCTCTAGCAATGTTCTGTCGTCTGCTTTCGTCTCCTCTTTTTGCCCTCACCCCCTCACCTCCTTTGCCCCTTCCTCTGGGCTACTGATTCTTTCTGCAGCCTTTCTATTGCTACTCCTTCGCTTCTTCTTACTGCTGTCTTTCAGCCACACCCCTGATCTTCTGGTAGGAAAGATCTACACCTAGCCTTCTCGGACAAGGGCGAAAAATCTCGGAGGGCCCGTGTGCAAGTTGCGCACGTTAAAGATCCCTTGGTGGTCCAAAATCGATAAGAGTAGGCTTCGGCCGCCACCCAGGCAAAATTCAAAATTTCGTACCTACTGAAAATATTAGGTGTGTCCCGCGCGCTCAATGACCTTATGCAGTTGCGAGCACCGTAAAACACTTTACAAAAAAAACACAAAAAAACAAAACAACAACTGACATTTTAGTTTTGCAAGTGCTCTTTAACTTTTACCAATTTGTTTTCTCCCTCACTCCTTGAAAATACTCAATTGCCATATTTGCACCTACTTTATCAAAGGCGAGCTTGGCTGCCAGTACAAGATGAAAATAGGCACCGCTTACTGTCAGAGGGTGCGGCGGCGGAGTGGTTAGTGCGCTCGTCTCCTATGCGGAAAGTCTGGGTTCGAGCCTTGGTTCGGGCACAGATTTTTTCGCCCCCTCCTGCCCACCCAGCAGTAATGGGTACCTGACTTCGAGTTGGGGAAGTAAAGGCAGCGTGGAAAGGAACTGGCCACCCTACCACAATATGCCGAAGACCCAGGAAATTGTCTCATTAACAAGGCAATCCCCAATGTCCGGATCGGATGCGGGAACAACTTTAAATTACTCACAGTCACTAGCGATATTTTTTTTTCACCTGCAAACTTGTCATGTGACAAGAACAAATTTGTTATGATATAAATTATAACAAAGAATATGCATGTAATTTGCATAATTATTTTCCTATTTTTAAAAAAAAGTTCATTTCTGTGCCAACGTCACCTTAATTACAGCTTAAAAAGAAATAACTGCGTGGTTTGTTTTTTTCAGATGTTCGTCTTTTCGTTTGTTTGTTTGTTTTTCTTGGGTATGAGCAAGAGACCTTAGACCCACGTCTGAAAATAATACATGTATGTGCAAGTGATAGTCACTGTGATATGATCGCTTTTAAGCACAAGGGGGCTATCCCCGAAAATGTTGTTTAGAGAAAATCGAAGTTTAAGTTTTTGGACTCTTGTTCAGTTTCTTAAAAAGACAGGGAGAGTTTTCTATATAACCAAACACATACACGCCAATGAAACCAAATTTCTCCTAAAGGAGGGCAATGGTCACGTTTGGTGTTCTCGAGATTTCTGGAAACCGCGAAATCTGGGTTATCCCACTTGTCCTTACAAGAGACCATAATAATGCGCCCAACTTGGCCTACTCAATCAAAACTAAAACACAAAGAACTAAGGGAGGCAACCGTATTAATACAGTGATTTTATTTTGACTCAGTTGTTACCCTTATATCGATCTTTCCGGTTTCTATAAACAACATGGCTGCACACGGAAGCTATCGGGACAACAATCAGAATCATGTCCTGAGCTGAGCCGTCAGTCAGCAAGTACGAACACTGTTAGGACATAACGGGTAGGTCTTCTCAATGCTTTTCCAGTAATATTTGGTAAAAACCTGCCTAACATTCTTGATAGCTACTCAGGCCAGTCGGGGAGAACTGAATTAGCAGTCACTTCAGTCTGCCAGAACTGAGAAGAGGGGGGCCCAGCCACCAGACCACTAAAGACAAAGACAGAACTGGAACAGAATCAATTGTATCCACCAATTCACTTTGACAGTTCAACAGTTAAAAGCCATCATGGGAGAACTTCCGTAACGAGCGACCACTATGAGACAGAGTAGAATAGAGGTCTAGGAGTAGGGTTAGGTCTCTTCATTACAACTACAACTTGTGTTTGTTCGGAAGGACTTCTGTAACGAGCGACCACCCCATCAAACACAATAAAGAAGAGACCTAACCCTAACCCTAACCCAAACCCTACCCCTAACCCTACCCCTACCCCTACCCTTACCCTTAGGCCTTAGATCTACCCCTAGCCCTCAATTTTGCCTGCTGGATTGTACTTTACCGGACCACCCGTCTCGGTCCGTGATTACTACGCACACCTAGCCTAACTACGCTCTCATAGTCATAGTACTCTGCGTGCGGACAAAAGGTAGTTC
>NW_004797872.1:362435-365097 GCF_000002075.1 Aplysia californica | reverse complement strand
GTTAAAAGCCATCATGGGAGAACTTCCGTAACGAGCGACCACTATGAGACAGAGTAGAATAGAGGTCTAGGAGTAGGGTTAGGTCTCTTCATTACAACTCTACAACTTGTGTTTGTTCGGAAGGACTTCTGTAACGAGCGACCACCCCATCAAACACAATAAAGAAGAGACCTAACCCTAACCCTAATTCAAACCCTACCCCTAACTGGCCTAACCCTACCCCTACCCCTACCCTTACCCTTAGGCCTGAGATCTACCCCTAGCCCTCAATTTTGCTCTGTCTAATAGTGGTCGCTCGTTACGGAAGTCCTCCCGTTTGTTCAGAGGTGGTCGCTCGTTATGGCAGTCCTTCCACCTTTAGACTCTAGATATAGACTATTTGAAGATGCATCGCAACATTCTTAAATAGTACCCCCCCTTGCTAATTAACTCACTTCAGACGGGTCACACAACAGTTGCGTGACCCCCGCCGCGACGCTCGCGACGGGTCTCACAAGCCCTGCGTGACCAACTTTGGAATTTTTTTTTGGCTCTACAAATCACGCACGGATCGCGAGACCCGCCTCATACCCTTGTTTGGCCAAGCCTGAGCTACTTAGACTTCGTTTCGTATCTCTGGGGCCGGTAGTTTTTAAGTTATTGAAGATTAAGGACAGTGACCCCAACTGGGGTTGAACAGACCGGAACTCGCGCTTTGTTTTTTTCTATACAGCTGATAGTAATCCGACAGTCGCGTCGTAGTAACGGTCGAAGAAGTCGCATGAACAAGAATCACATAATTTCGCCGTTTTCTATACTTCTGTGCGTTTTACTAGTTCTAGTGTCTCAGAATATGATGTGTCTAATAGTTAGGATCCTGGATATGTACCCGAACATGGCCCGAGTCGTAGTTCTAGGGCTAGATCTAGCACTAGTACCGGTGTTGTTTTTCGCGCAACGAAATCACAACGTCGTGCCGTACATCTGTCTCATGTAATTCAGTGTATGGGTCTGAATCAATGCACAGACCAGCTTTTATATGTTCACCAAACACTCGCACATGTATACAAATCAAACCAGAACACTTTGAACTTTTATTTTTGTTGTTGCAGTGAATTTCATTCTACTTGTCACGTCTCTGGAAATTTTTCGGAAAATCAAATTCATGCCAATTTTTAGAAAATCATACAAATTAAAGTATTAGACTTAGACAACTTTCGTTTTTTTGTATTAGATTAAGCTTGAATGTTACTTTACTGTGTCAAAAAATGATTACAATAGGATAATTCTGAGAGTTGTGATGATTTATTGAAATACCCCCAAAAACGCCAGTCTTCAACGCTTGTGACTGGTGAAAGGGCCCAGTCGCAAGTGAGTTAATACCTCCACTTGTAAATGGGTATGCTGTTAAACGTAGAAAAGACGCGCATCTTATTCTGATTGGCTGCTTATTTTAATACTGTGATGTCATCACTTCCTGGGATACCCACATGGAATGGCGTGTTTTCGGTAACATTTCGGATTTCCTAGATCTAGTCTTGATCTATCTAGATCTAGATTAGATCTAGATTCTAGATCTAGATAGTAGGCCTACTTGGACATGATGGAAGACCGCACGAAAATTGCTGTAAAGAAGCAGGAGGATTAGATCTAGATTCTAGATATCTAAATCTAGATCTAGATCTACCCCCCCCCCCCTATCTCCTGCATTTTTAATCACTAATATAATATTTAAAAAAACCAAAAAAAAACTTCAAACCAACTCTACAAATTAGGCCTATAATTTATGGGACTTTTGGTCAGTCGGAAGAGAAAAAAAAAACTGTCCGGGACCGGGATCGAACCGCTCCAACAAACATTGCACGACTTCAAACGCAGAAGCGCTGTCTATTCAGCCTTCAGAACTTCCGAGAAAAAGGGGTAAATTAAGCAGTATATACGTAGACACTTCCATCTTTGGTGTCATGCGGTTGGCTATACTTAGATGTAGTCACGTGATCGGAGGGGTATCCTGGTCTGATGTCAAACAAGATGGGTGCCTAAAAATAGTTTGCGTCTTTCTACGTTTAATCGCATGTTACAAAAACTGCTTAGAAAATTCAGTTTATTTTAAATTTTTTATTTTTATAAAACACCATATATATATATATATTTTCCTATACAGTCGAACCTGCTGTGATGGCCACATCTAAGACGGCCACCTTTACTGTACAAACGGCCACTTTCCATTTCCCCCCTTGCGTTTTTTCTATTTAATTTAACTGTGTAAAACGGGCACCTGTCCAACGCGGTAGCGGCCACCATATTTTAACTCACAACTCCTTCTATCACACCAAACAATAACACCTGTCTTAGACGACCGCCTTAGTGACTCCATTACGTTTTGTGTAAATCATGCATTGGCCATCATAATCCAATCACCTGTCATTGTTGTTAGGTAGTCCCTCCAACCGATCATGTTGCGTAAGCCCCTCCCACTGTTGACAAATAGGTAACAAGTTTCCAGCTGCTTTGCTGGTGAGGTAAACATGTGATCCCTCACAACCCATAAAAGCCCCGCCCAGAACTCATACACAAATCGTAAGTGAGATGAGTGGTCACCAAGGAGATTAAAAGTAATGGAGGATGCTCTGTGGGCGGCACCGCACGCCTGATAGGAGCCCTCTCTCGCGGCGGAACCGTG
>NW_004797872.1:356694-360730 GCF_000002075.1 Aplysia californica | reverse complement strand
CGCGAAGAGGGAGTTCCGCTTCTATAAGTGTAGAATTCTGTGGATTTAGCCCACACTCGGTGGCCATATTTGATCCCCAACGCGGCGTACTGCTCGCGGCTCCGCGAAGAGAGAGAGGAGGCTCCATTAGTTCTAAGCTCCTTGGTGGTCACTGTTTATCCAGTCTGTAACAAAGTTACAATGCCAAATAAACAACAGTAACATCAAGTTGATAAAATTTGCAGATATTCAACCATAATTCTGACATCGTAGTTTTCTGCATGGAAAATTTAAAAATTATGCGCAAAATTTTACCACCAAAATGACCAAATTCTGCAAAAATTCTGCAAGGATTGGGACCAATCTAAACTTGTTTTTCCATACTGTATAAGTACCAATTAAGTACAAATTAATCATAAGCTGAGAAGTAGCACTACAGACACAGTAAATAAAATAAAAAACCCAGCAATTAGCAGCATACAATCTGGGTTTTTTAAATTTAGAAACGTAAGACCATACATAAAATACTAGCTAAAGTGTGACCCAAAGAAATTACACACTATGCAGGTTATTTCACAATCAGGTGAGCTGGCAGTTTGAGCTGTGTCGTTGGTTGTCAGGAGGCCTTGAGGACAAAAAAGACAATTATGTTGTTTGAGATAAAAAAAAGTCCTAGGAAGATGGGCAGAATTTGTAGGACAGAATTATTTGAAGATAAAAAACCACCCCTAGCACAACCAAGTAACAACAATGGTCCCAACATTCTAAAGTCAGAGGTAGAGCTTGAAATTAGAATTAGAAATACCCGAGAAGGAAAAGCCTCGGGCGAAGATGGCATAAACCCAGAAATGCCCATCCACCGTCGATTTACGGGTGTGGTCAAGTACCGCATTACATACGTACTAACAGAACAGTTTTCCGCCAAACACATGTGTGCTTTTGGTAAGCTGAAGCCTGACATTCAGCGACATTTGGTTTCAATGCCTTCTTTCCTTAAAAAAATGTATCCATTTTTGTTGAAAGTAGTGAAAGACAAACCTGGTCTCGGCTGTACTCGACAATTGCTGCGACTAGCGCATGCAGAATAGAATCTAAAGAAGGCAGTGCTACTGACTGAAGTGTTTTTACACCATTCCCAAAGGGGATGTATTAACATTTTTTTCTTATGCACTTGAATTGTAAATGGGCTGATTTATCAATGGCATGCTCATCATACTGGGCCGGAATAACAAGGAATAGGGGGAACTGCTGCTTTTTATTTCCTCATCCTTACTTAACTATCGTCATTTTGTCCTCTACTTTTTTTGTATGTTTGTCACTCTCTTGTGAACTGCTATTTCCGGGGTGCCTTGATAGTCAAACTCAAAGCAGATTTTGCACTGTTGAGGCTAGAGAGGTGAGAAGAGTAAGCCTGATTCCTCGTTTTTATACCTCTCTGTTGACATCCGCCCCTTGGCGCTCATATGACCTTATGCAGTTGCGAGCGCCGTAAATCTTACTAAAATCTAATACTTACGGGGTGCCCACTATGTTTGGGATCAGCAGATCGGGCTGATCGCATGATTCAGTCGCCTCAAAAACAAATGTGTTTGTTTTCAGTACTAGAAAGGCGATCGGCCCGATCCTGCCGTAATGGGCTCCCCAGAACAAACAAGAATTTCGATCTAAAGTCTAGATCAATTTTGTTTCCCAAAAAAAATAAAGTGCTCTAATTTCCGGCTTCCGGTGAAAGGCATATCACTAACGTCGTCAGCTCGCTTCAGTTTAATTTTTTTCTCGCAATTCGTTTGAAAACATAATAATGCTGTAAAATTTTTCAAAATTCTGCAAAAAATCAAAATTCCGCGACGGCACCGCAGTTGATCCATTTTTCCCGCGGCCATGCCGCGGTTGCAGCGCCCGCGCAAAAGTACGATGTCAGATAATTGGGCTAATTCAGGCTGACCATAACGAAACCGCTTACCGAAATTTTGTACTTAACTTTTCTGAATGGTGTGAATATCATAAGCTGCTTGTAAATGTGAAAAAAACAAAAGAACTTGTTGTTGATTTAGAATAAAGAAACTGCCCCTGCAGCCACTTGAAATTAAATGTGAAAACATTGAGCAAGTGTCAGACTATAAGTATTTGGGTGTTACAATAGACAGCAAACTCAACTGGCGTGTCCACACTTCTCTCCTGCATAAAAAAGTGAACAAAAGACTATTTTTTCTAAGGAAGCTAAAGTATTTTAAAGTTGATAAAACATTGATGTCCATATTCTACCATTCAACCATAGAAAGTATGATCAATTTTTGTATAACAGAATGGGCTGGGAATACAAGACTACAAGATAAAGAAAATTTAAATCGACTAATACGGAAAGCATGTAAAATTTCAATATCTACATTCCCCTACTTGGATGAATTGTACATAACAGCTTGCACACAAAAAAATTAATTCCATCTTTTTAGACGACAAGCATCCCTTGTTCCCTCAAATAAAAACATCAGTCAGAAGTAAAAGACCAAGGCTTCTGATCTGTAACAAAGAAAGAGTCATTTTTACCATCATCAATCAAAATACTTCCATCTTAACCATCTTGTAAAAGTATACTTTCGACCTTAGAGTATGCATCAGAATAACATTGAGTGTGTACCAAGCTTGATATAATTATATTTATTGTTTATATTGCTGCTCATTTATATTTTGCATGTGATTGTAAATTGTAAGCCTGCGTGTGTGTGTGTGTGTGTGTGTACATGTGGTGAAACACCAAACCAATGTGCCACGATCTGGACAATAAAGATGTGTCTTATCTTATCTTATCTTATGGGCACCAACATGAACTTGTGACAGAAACGTCGCTCGTTCTCCGAGTGTTTGCAATCAATGTGTTTGTTTTACCATAGCACTCGGTCCTCCTTGTCCGATACTTTTCGCTTTATTGTCACCCTTGCTCAAAAGCAGCAACAAAGTAAAAAAAAAAGAAAAAAAAAGCGAAAACAACACAACAACAATAACAACAACAACAGCAACAATGCGGCTACCTTCGGTTGGGATCTCAGAAAGGAATTGTTTGTTTTCTTCATCTTGATCAGTCCTGCCGAAGACGGCCACCTGTCTTATACGGCCACTTTTCTCCTTGACAATGGGTGGTCGTCTTACACAGGTTCGACTGTATTTTGATCAAGATCAAATCAATCTCAATACTTGTGTCATTAATGTGAATTTCTGGCCACTTTTCCAAGTGAAGCTGATCTTACTTTTAAAAGCTACTCAACTGTACACTTCTTATTAACAGGGGCTAAATGACGACAGAAGATAGACGGGCTTCAGGCCATACACTAAAGCAAATATTTACCCTAAACTTGTCACTCTCGCTAATACTCTGGTGAAAAAGGGTCACTTTCATCTCAGTTTTGAGTCGTGACCTTTCCTCTTTCTGGTCTAGACTGAGACTACCATGTAGCGTCATTGAGGTAATTATCCAAGTTTCAGAGGGTAGCCTGACCAATTATAACAATTGACATGGTGAAAATTTCTGTGCTGGATACTTGTGTGAGTGCTCCCTTCCCTGGTATTGAAGAATTGTGTTCAAACAAAGACATCAGCATCCTACGATAATATGTTGTAAGAAAAGAAAAGAAGAAATATATGTAAGTGATGAGGAACTATGAGGCCACGGATTTGATTCTGAAAAAGAGAAAGGAAAGATGCAGCTATTATGCAGTTAGTTGTGTGGAAGGTGAAGCTGGCTTTACTGTGTAAATAAAGTGTTGCTAGCCTACTTTACATAGTAAACAGAACACCGGGGAAGAGTAGAGTGATGTGAATGTGAAGTGTAGCTTTCCTGACTACTGTGTGTAGCTCTAGATTTCATGGAAAGTACAACTTTTGGTGCCAGTTGTCTAATCGGTCTTCTGCGATAATGTGATAAGTCTTGCCTGACGACTTCGTTGAATTCCGAGTTCCACTGTATAATGTGTGCTCATGGGGAGAGAGAGAAAAAGAGGAGGGGAGGAGAGATGCAAGGGGAGGGAAACAGAGAGATAGAGGAGAGGTAGGAGGAGAGGGG
>NW_004797872.1:315581-355877 GCF_000002075.1 Aplysia californica | reverse complement strand
AAGGAGAAAGAGAGATGAAGGGAGGGAGTGAAAGAATGAAAGAGGGAGAGAAAGAGACAGAGAGAGAATACAGGTTTGTGACTGAGGAGGTTGAAAAAGTTGTACATTCTCCTTTCTCATGAGAGACCTTTTCATGACTCTGCTGTTTCTGGCCTAGGTTGTACTTTTATGATACGCTTGAGCGACTTTGCCCCCCCTCAGCAATAAACTTAATAGATTTCACAAGACAACAAGATTTGTTGCCCTCTGAAGGAGGATTTCCGTGACTGGCTTGCTGTTTGTAGTTCAACTGTGTGCTTGCGCTAGTAGTGTGCTTTATAACTTGAGGACTGGCCAGTTGTTTCATTCAAAATAAGCGTCTGGAGGTGTAAAATCTATAGTATATAGAGGTAGAAAAAAATATGTAGCAGCCAGAGTCTCTTTAAAAACATGTCAGATACAATGTGTTGAGATCAAACATTGGTCCTTTGAATGAATCATAGGCCTATGTCACTCAGAGCACTTTTTGTTTGTTTGCAGATTTGCTTTGAAATAATTCTGTTGGCAGAAAAATCTATTTGTACTTCTGTGAATGGAATGCTGTAAAAGGTGTAACTGAACTGGATTTTTCACACTACAATTAATAATGGGTGTCATTGTTTTCATTTGATTTAAAACACCAATTATTTTCTCATAGATTTGTCTAAAATACTGTTATTAGAATTATCTTTTTGCACGTCTGTAGTTTAGATGCTGTGGATGGTGCAACTGTACTGTGTTCAGGTGAAGTTTCATACTGCAGTCTTTGAGTAATGACTGTCTTTGCATTCATAAGTATTCTGTTGTGATGTAATATATTTGTCTGTGGATAATGACAAACTGATGGTTTTTTTTCCTCAAACCTGACATCATCTATGAACCAGTCTTTTTATATTCTCTCTCGTCACAGTCTCATGAGGTAATGAAAGATACGCCATGAAAGGGGGCCAATACAAGATGTTTCAAGAATTCTCTTCCCCTGCTCAACATGGCCGCCCGTTTAGGAAGACGAATCGGATGGTTTACCTGGTGGTGGCCATCCTCCTCATTGGCGTCATGCTCACAATGCTCAACATCTACGAGTTGCACAAGATGAGGCTGGACCATGAGTAAGTTGCTCATTTTTATCTACTACTTACTAGAGTGGGTTGTCGGCGGGTGCTTTGGTGTGGTTTGCTCTTTTTTTGTTTCCTATCAAACATCTATCGTCCTTATCTCTATTCTTTCTTTTTTTTGTGTTTGTTACTCTCTTTTTACTCTTCTCATCTTATGCACTTATACGACCTTATTGTGTTGCGAGTGCCATAAAACTCGTACTGAAACTAAATCACTGGCTAATGAGACTATAATGTGGGCTTACAAATCTATAAAGTTGTCTTTCATGTGAGTTTTTTAATATCTTAGCATCCAATCACCTTTTTAATTTTCAAAGGATGAATTTGATATGTGAAGGAGTGAGAAAGTACGAGTCAAAACTATGCTTGTTGGTGGTTGGTGCGTGCTCTGGTGTGGTTTCCTCCTTCTTTCCTATCAAACATGTATTGTCTTTACCTCTCCTCTTATTTTCTTTGTATGTTACTCTCTAGCCGCACTTATGATCTTCAGCACTTGTATGACCTACTTCTTGGGATTAAAGTGCTGTAAAACTCTTACTAAAACTAAAACTATGCTTTCCTTCTTCATGAAGAAACCTTCAGTGGTCAGAGCATAGACTTTCAACTGGAGTTCATCTATAAAACTAGGTTATGTATTTCATGCTTCAAGTTCAAATTTGTCCAGGACTTTACACTTAAAACTTTTTAAAGATGATCCCTACTGTCAATTTCTCTGATATAATATGCAAAAGGTCTTCTCAGTATGTTAGTTTTTTTAAAGGCTGTAACATAACAGCTTGCTTTATGCTTCTCAGGAAGTTAAAAGATTGTTTCAGAATGCTATCTGGTCGGTGGGGGTAATAATATATATAGATTTTAAAGCGTGTAGAACTTGCTGTTGAGCGGGAATTTGCACTATACAAATGCTATCGATCTATCTATCTATTATTATTATTATTATTATATTATTATTATTTTTTATAAGTTCAGGTTGAAGGCAAATATCAGTTTGTGTTTATTCTTGTTTATTGCCATTGAATGAAAAGAGAATGCATTACTGTTTTATTCAAGTTGTTTTAGCTTTTCTAAAAATGAAATATAATACAATCTATCAGACTGGGCAGTCGAGGGAGAATGTAACGTTTTGTATCTTGTCTTGCATTTGATTTAGAGGCTTTTGAATATATATATAGTATAGAGGCCTATTGTAAGCTAAAAATATTCTTTCATTGTCGTGTGTTGCTAGTCTTTTAATAGAAAACTGAATGTTAGAAAAAAATTGAAACCTCTCACTTGTTGGTTTATGTAATAATTTTGAAAGTTATCAGTTCTGAGAGTTATTTTTTAAAAATGTATGGTTTATTCAGTAAATGTGATTTAGTGTAGTGCTGGAATAAGATTTTGACTTCAACTATTTTCTTATCTCTTCATAATTCACAGAAGACATCATGATGCTCTTGTGAAGATACCAGAGACGGAGGCCAAGGGCAGTGATCAAACTTACCCTCTGAACGCTGCCCCTATTGTGTGGCTTCAGGGCAGTCCAAAGTCTAAGAACAACGGCCCCACAGGATATCTGAAACACGTCTTTAGAGTTTTTGAAAAGATTGGGTTTTCTATCGGTGAGAGACTGTCTGATTGGCTGGTTATGTGGAGCCATGACTACCCATTTGTTACGTATTCGAAAGATCTGAAGAACTTGAAGCCATATCAGAAGGTAAACCATTTCCCTGGCTCAGGCTTTGTCACAAACAAAGCCAGTCTGGCTCAGTCCAAGCTGGATTTTATACCAAAAGCATTTGAGATACCAGCAAAGAAAAAAGAATTTCTAGAGTATGCAGGCAAACACAAAAACACGAGCTGGGTACAAAAGAGTAACAAACACAGAGGTATTCGGATCAAGAAAGTGGAGGAGCTCGATTTCTCCAAAGATGGAACATTCATCCAAGAGTATGTCTCTAATCCGTTGCTGATCGATGGCAGGAAGTTTGACATTGGTATCTACACAGTCCTCACTTCCATCAGCCCTCTCAGAGTGTATTTTATTGGAGGAGATGCATTGTTCAGGTTTTGTCCCCTGGAGTATTTTCCTTTTGATGATTCGATCCCTGACAAGTATGTCATAGGTGATGACTACCTACCCCTGTGGAAGGTGGCATCATTAGAGGAATTCTTTGTGAAGAATGGCTACACATTCAAAAATTCTTTTGATGCATATTTGAGGTCCATTGGAAAAGACCCTTTCAAGCTGTGGGAAAAGATGTACTCTGCTATTCGACAAGTGTTCTTGATGAAGGAGAAAGACCTGATCAAGGCTTCCCTCAGGTATACTTCGAGAAGAAATTTTTTTGAGATGGTTCGTTTTGATTTTGTCGTAGATGATCGTCTGAATGTTTTCTTAATGGAAGCAAACATGTCACCTAATCTTTCTTCTGACCATTTCCCCCCAAATGCCAGACTGTATGAGCATGTGTTGTACAACCTGTTCGGTCTTGTTGGGGTCACACACTACACCTCTTCCTCGAGCAAAAAGAAAATGGCTTATCAAGACCCGGCTTTAGTCTCCTCGGCAGACATTCACGTCTTTCCCGATTTTTGTCATGGAGATGACTGCTCAAACAACTGCTCTAAGTTCAAATGTAAGCTTTGTCGGGGATGTATAACAAGAGATTTTGAAATTGATCTAAAGTTAGCTTTTTTGGAGCATCAACGTAGGGGGTCGGCCCGAAGGGTTTTCCCTCCCCCAATGAATCAGTCTGAGGCTTTAGCATGGACTCCCGACTCCACCGTTCTTGATAAGTACAATGGCTCTAACAGACTGATGTTCATGTGGTTTATTGGAAAATGCAGACTGGATGTGGGCTGGTGTCACTAATTTCTAAAGAGAGCATTCACCACAGTAAACATCATACCTAATGAAGGGTGCACACAGTTTGATTCATCAAAGATGGAGAAGCTAAAACGTCCTGTGAAATTGTTTACTGTTGAATGTCAGTCAAAGGGAGGAGCGACCCTTGATTTTCCAGATTTTGGGTCAGGCTATGCAAATTTTATGTTGCCTGATTTTTGAAGATCAACCAGTTTTTGTCTAAAAATAGCATGGATACAATTGAGAAAGTCTTTATAACTTTATTCTCCTGGTAAATTGCCTTTGAAAACATGAGGATGGATTAATATAGTGAATTTTCACAATAATTGTCGTTTTTCTCAAAATGTCATATTTTTGCAGTTTTTTCCCTACTCCTTCCTTAGTTTCCATCCTTTTGACATGAAACTTTCAGGACACATAGATGACAAGACTGCCATTAATGTAACAGAGAGATATTTGCGAAAAAATAACACTTTTCCATTGGCAAGCGATTAAGCAACCTAAATTTAGAAAAAGTTTTTTATACTTTGGGAAAATTCTCATTTTTTTTCTTTTGCACTTATTGAAAAAAAACCTTGCTGTTATTCTGTTCTGATAGGGTCTGATTCAGGTATACTCTCACCAAATTTGGTCAGTAAAATAAGAAAGCCATAGGGATTTGAAATTCATTGTTTATTTGCAAGATGGCGGCCGTTTCCATAGCAACCGCTGTAGCTATGCCAAAATGAAATTGCATATGAAGAGATTTTACTGTCTAACTTATATGTGTGTACTTAGATTTTATCTTGGGCAACTAACATAGAAAATGGTCCTCAAGGGAAGCTCTTCCCGTTAAAACAACAAGGTACATCGAGGCAATATTGAAAACTTTTCATTAATTGAATAAAATGGACATCATGTGCTCGCTTCAATAGCAGCAACTTGTGGTGCTAGATTTGTTCTACAGTACTGCTGTTGAATACTGGTAATTATACTCAGTTTCACTTCTTTTTTTGTACAGTCATAGAGTCAATTTTTTTGTTGCATCTTTACCATTGTGTTCTTTAGTTTTCCTACATTTGTCAAACTGAGTCGGTGCTTCTGTGGGTTTTGCTCATTCATTTTTCCCAATTGTTTGTTTATTTTTATGGTATATATATATCTATATGTGCATATATTATTCATTAGTTCCTTTCCTTTTAAAACTTTTTGTAACTGACGCACAGATAGATAGAGCTGTTGCCAAATAAGAATGACCTAATCTCCCCTTGGATAATTTATTATGAGATGATAGCATTTTCAAGAGGTCAGATCTCTTAAACTCTGAAAGAAATTTGTATTTTTTTACAATAAGAGTTACACTAAGTTACAGTATAACACGAATAGGTCGAATTCGTTGGGACCGGCCTCAGTAGTTCGAGGGATCCGTAGTTCGAGGGATACGTGAACTGTGTTATTAGTTTATGGCGTCGTCTGTATCAGAGAAAGAAGGGAAGCAACAAAGATTTCTACTTTAGGGGCCAAAAAATAGATTGTGCGATGCACAACCCTTCCTCTCGCCTGTTCCACACAAGCCTAGCTAGGCCTAGGGTCTTGGCACGCGTGTCGAGCGGCGCGCTAAAAATAGCACAGCTAGCTGCTTCTGTGAAGGGTGAAAGTGGTATTTTATCGACCTTGCCTTTTTCCGTTGAAAAAAAAATTATTTTGTCTCAAGTGCGCCTCAAAGGACATAAAGACCTATATGGCTGCGTAATTCGTTCGACTGTTCGGTGTTTGTCTTCGAGCTTTGCAAAATTTTCTTATAAAAATAAAAAATGAAAAAAAAGGGCCCGTAGGCACAGTTCGACGGATGCATGATCTTGAGTCTTCTGTGTTTGACCTATCCGTGTTAAACTAAACTGTATTTTGAATAAATACTTTTCATGATAGAGTTAAAATTTTTCTGCAAATGAAATTTTGAGCTTATAGTTCGACATAAAAAAAAAAAAAGAATCACTGAAGACTGTGAAAAGGAGATAACACCCTGATGTGTGGTATACAGGTTTTTACAAATATATATGGCAGAGCGTCATGTATATATAACATTCATTGTTGGTGCTGTGTTCTTTGTTTCATCAAAACTAATAAATAAATCCATTCCACAAATGAACATTTTTTTTTAAAGACAAGCAGAGAAAAGCTCAAAATATTGAATTTCAATGCATGATGAATATTCCTTGCAGGACCTTGGGGTGCTTAAAGTTTTCATTAATTACTTTTATTTATTTTTTAAGTCGTTTGTTGTTGTTCTTTTTTTTGGGGTTTTTTTTGTTTTTTTTTTTGTTTTTGTTTTTTTTTTTTTTTTTTTTTTTTTTTTTTTTTTTTTTTTTTTTTTTTTTTTTTTTTTGGGGGGGGGGGGGGGAATCATTCATTCTTCTTTTTATTTTGTAAAAATTGTTCGTTTATTGTCAGTTTAGTTGAAGGTCTGCCGAACTACATCGGCCTACTGAAAGTCCTACCCGATTGACCACAGTGTGCTGCGAAGCGCAGATCTCTCTTCATTGGTTATAGATAATAACAATAGTGCCAGGGGTATTGAGACAAAAGGTGATGGGGGTTCCACAATTGCGGTGTGTGAATGGATTGCTTCATTTTGCCATGTCGTTTAGATCAAAAGAATTTTTGGGAGGTAAAGATTATGATTAACAAGTAATTTGCATCAACAAGTGACCCCCCCCCTCCCCACATACCTGTATACGTGCAAAGGGAAGGTGTAAACTAATCCTTATCCTTGTCACAAATCCCAAGCCTGTACAAACTGATTAACCTTCAACTTCAAGTAATCCAGAAACATTGCGGTAGACCTTCATCTAAACTGGCAGAGTTCAATTTTTAAAAACTTAAACTTTGAAGTGAATCTAAAAATGGAATTGATGTCTGTCCATCAAAGCATGAGCACATTCTTCTAATTCATGTGTGATAATTTTTGTCATCGAAGTTCTTTTCTATGGAATTTATTTCAGAATGAGTACGTTTACAAATAGTTGAGATTGACATTCATGTGTATAGTGTATAACATACATTATATTGTTATAAAGGGACACAAAATCCTTTGAGAAAGACGCCTTCAATATATTACATTTACTCTTGATACGTGCAGAAGATCAAAACCACAGTGTTGTAACTATGGGATTTAATATTTATCTCAGAATCTCACTACATTGCCATTTTTTCCCCCACTTCACAGCTTAATACTCTACTTTACAGCTGTTGAGCCATGCAAACAAACTGATAGGTTGTACTTACTCTGCACAGTGCAGTGCAGTGCAGTAGGTACATAAATATCAGCAAAGACTGCGTTATACCGAGCTACTATTTTTTGGTATTGTTTTGTACTCCGTAAGTTTGAGTAGGGTACAAGTAAACAGCTGCCAAAGAGCAAGATGGTAGTTTTCAATTCAATAAACTATTCAATGGATGTGAAAAGTCAGTTTTGATGTGAGTGTGTGTGTAATAATATGATTTTTGGAAATGCAAGGCTTGTATGGTGGGATTTTGTTTTGTTTTTTGCCAGTTAGCATTATATGACAAGTAATGTAACCACATTTTGGAACGTATTCTGTTTATTATTTATGGCTATTGCAGTTTATTATGAATCAAAGGTGATAGTGAGAGTAGTATGTTGTTTTTTTCTTGCTAAATCCAAAGACAAAGAACAAAATGTGATACTACGAGTTACTACAACATATTTTGATTCCTCCATTTTTTGTTTCATCTGAATTGATAAACAGCAAACTTCTTTTTATTTCACAACAGTTTTTCACAATTACTTTTGTTTTAGGCATTACTACACGCTGCGCGAAAAGGAACACTGAACGTGTTTGTCTTTTGAATTGGGTTGTTTCCTGTTCTCTGCCTTACAACTGCAACAGGATATGTTATAATTTTCTAAAATTCTTTGAAAACAAATATTTGTTTACTTATAGCCTTGATTTATTAGGTTACGTTTTCAGAGAGTAAAATTAATGTAATTGTGTAAATATGCTTAAATCATATGTTACGGCGCAGTGGTATCATCAGGCGCTCGTCAATTTTTGGGCACGTGGAGTTATTGGTGCTGTCTGAAAGCTGATTTGTTTGCCTTGCTTTTGATGAAATATCCATCTATCTTGAATAGAACTTTAGATTTTTGTGATTGAAGGAAGTGAGGTCGCCTGGTTTCAGTGGTGAAGTTAGCGAAAAAATGGCCGCCAAAGTTTGGTAACTTTAACAGCTAAAGAGTACATGTAGTTGAAAACAGAAAAATGACATAATTTGTGCCTTTAACTTTAATCATTGTTTTTAAGTAAAATTCACATGGAAATGTGTTTTTATATGGACATAAAAGAGGTTGAGCCAAAAAAGGAAAATTTGATAAAAATGTCCAAACTGGCAGGTTAAAATTAAAAATAAAATGCCTGTTTCTCCCATTTCTGTATATTTCGACAAGCGCCCGAGTTCACCTCGCTGCCTCACATAAAATAGAAAAGTGTATTGGTGTTTTGTAGTAATAGTAAAAGTAGCTGGCATTTGGCTTAAGAGATCTGTCCCCATTGTTTTATGCAAGAAAAATTCTAAAATTATGCAAACTGAGCCCAAAACTGTGAAATTATGCGATTCTGTTAATTTTAACAAAGAATGATAAAGGAAAATAATCAGAAATTATGCAAAAAATTATCAAATTTTGCTAAATTATGTGGGGTGCATAAAACGACGGGGACAGAGAGATGCAAGTGGATAGTTTTGCTTTTCAACTACAAAGACGTTTGGTGCTTTTTTTACAGTGTCCTGCAGGACTTAAGAGGCTTGAAGCCTTTGCCCTTTGAGTTTGAGGGGGAAATGGGGTTATTACCTATCTCATCCCTCCCCTCCACTCTGTTATGTTCTGAAATACATCAGAGAACGTGGGAGGAGGGGGGGTCCCTGTTTTTAAAGACGTAGCAACATGTGCATGTTTTTCTGAGAAATTCTTCTTTGTTGAGGTTGTGAAACTATTTGTACCGATATATTTACATCTCCACAGTCTACATTGATCTGATAGTTTTCTGCTGAATTTGATATTGAGTTTGGTCTCGTTTGCAGCAATAATTTTGCTGTTACCGTGCCCTGACATCTATCTTTAATGTTGGGAAATTGATATAAAGCAGGAAACTTTTTTGTTTTAAAAAATTTCTTTGATTTCAGCAATAAATCTTTGCGTACTATATAGTCACTTTTAAGCACAAGGGGGCTATCTGAAAAAACCCACTGTTTTGAGAAAATTGAAGGTAAAGTTTTTGCCCCTTGTTCAGTTTCTATAAAAGACAAGGAGAATTTTCTCTATAACAAACAAATATACACACTGATGAAACCAAACTTCTCATATATAGGTTGGGCAATGCCTACTTTTGGTGAAGGTCGAGATTTCTGGAAACCCCCAAAATCTGGGTTAGCCAGCTTGTCCTTATATGCGACCATATAATACTTTTATTTTATGATCTTTGCATATACAGTGTATATATATATATATTAGACTTGCATGTTGATATATATACTTGCAGATTTTGATCTTAACTTCTATACTGTGATTTATGGAGTCTACTTTTTTCAAGAACTTCTTTGTTTTGTACAAATGTTTTGTGAACTGTTTCGTAAATGAAACTGTGTAATTACTTTGAATCTCATATTTTGCCTTTACTCATTCTTAAAACAACGGCAGAGTGCAAAGTGCCTACTGCGGCCTGCCAGCTTCAGCAATAAGAGTAAGAGTGCTTCTTAATAGATGCATTTACTCATTTGTGTTACCTTGCCTTCCTGTTTTAAAACTTAGTTGAAGTTATTGAAGTGCTGTCCTGACATCTGGTGTTCCGATCTATTCCAGCTGTTTCATTTTTGTTGTTGTGCAATGTGTGGTTGGATAATTACTGAAAAAGGTTTTTGTTCACTCTTTTTTTTCTTATGTGCAAAGGAAGCATTATGAATATTATGATGCTATTTTCATTATATTTGTACAGTGTTGGTACCAAAGTTTTACTCCACGGTGAGGTAACAAAAGGATTCATTCATAAACTCATGTCTGTTTTTGTTTCATAGATGGTATAATGTCATTAAGCAGTATGAAAACACTTTGTTGAATTTTGTTTTATCTAGAATTTAACATGGCTGACAAATCGGTATTTAGTGATGGAAATAAAGTGTTAACAGAAATTTTACCATTTAAAGTTTACAAAGTCTGGTCAGAACGGTTGTGAATTTTGTTCATTTTTGGTGTGCTGTAAAAATGTGTTAGATCTAGTCTTCAGAAAAGAGCCCGTTATTTTGTCTTCAAAGCCCTTGAGCAAAACATGCTTTTTACAGCTTTCTTCTTTTTTGTAGGGTACAGACAGCAGTTACTTTGTAATGAATACAGGTTGATTTTTGTCATGACAGCAGAATAATTTTTCTGCTGTTGGACAAGGAAAATCTTTTCTTATTTATCATTATATCTTATGTAATAGTAATATTACTGTGTAGTTTTGGTTGTTGATGTATATCGAAATCAAGGATTGCGAGGTTTGTGAAATTGCTTGCTTATATAATCACACTGTTCCTGTTATCTTATAAAGCAAAGGTCTAATTCTTTCTCCTTTGGGGGGCCCTAGCACTGCCTAAGTGGTTCAGAAACCTTGTGCTACTGCCACCTTGTGGAAAAATACATTGGCGATCTTCCTGAAGTATAATGTAATTTCTTGCCTTTTTGTGTACTGCACCTTTTAAAAAAACAATAATTTAAAAAAAAGACTAAAATTGCTTGTGATATCTGGGCCAAGAAAAATTGGAAACAAGTTATGTTTTTTTCATCATGTGAAAATTTTGAGTAAAAAATAAGTCTCTAGACCAGACCATCTTGCCCCTTTTTTCTCTTTATTTGAAAAAAAAAAATCTAGAAATCCAGCTAATCAGATATGGCCAGCATAATGCTGGGTAGATGGCACTGAAAGTTACAAATATCAATTAATGCACCTATTCTTGGAAAGGATCCTTCTTCTGGTCTCCAGGAATGAAGGCTACAGTGGCACTACTGTACCATCTTTTATCTACAATCTGTCTCTCAGGGTAGAGGACTTGTTTTATTTTTAGGTCACTTTTCAAAACCTAAACTTTAAAAATTTCTTGGAATTTCAAAGTTTCTCCCCATGAGTCTCAAGCTAAAGTATTTCTGATCTTTTTCGTTTCCAGAAAAGTGTGTGAGAGGGAGTGTCTAATGAGACATCAATTATTAAATTAATCTAAAAGATTTCAAATAGTTGAAAACACATTCCTTAATAAAAAAATAAATAAGTAAGGACTTTGTCTACTGTCAAAAGTGTTACCCAGACTACGTCCTTATGAATAAAAAGGGCCATGTCTATTGTCAAAAGTGTTACCCAGACTACGTCCTTATGAATGTGCCGCGGGGTGTTAGTGTTAGGGAGTGACAAACGGCATTTTTTTCTGCACAAGTCATCAAGTCAGGGTGATGAATTATCGGGAAGGGGTGTGGGGGGGGGGGGGGGGGGGGGCGGGGGGGGGAGATAAAGAAAAAAAAGACAATTCTGAGTTCTGTGATGAAGTCATTGGCATAATGGCCATTATATGGCTGAAATCAAACAAGTTATACGTGTAGAAATTGTCAGGCTTCCCTGCAAATCCACACAAAAAAGGGGGAGAGAGAGAGGGAGTGAGGGAGAGAGAGAGGGTGTGAGGGAGAGAGAGAGGGTGTGTGGGTGTGTACATAATCAGGAATAGCCTACATGGTATACTGACTGCTTGGTGTAAGAGTCAGTCATACATACATTATGATACATGATTTTTCAAAATGTGTGTTCATTCTTTGTGTCATGACACGGTGGAATCGGGCGCTTGTCAATTTTTAGGCATATGATATGAAGCTATTGGTATGATAATTGTATAGCCTATTGATTTGCCTTGCTTTTTATAAAAGAATTACTCATCTATCTTGAGTACAAGTCAAGTTATTTGCATTTAAAGTTAAAGGAGGTAGGGGGTCACCTGATAGCAGAGAAAATGACCACCAAAGTTTGGTGACTCCCAAAGCTTGAGAGACCTTGGAAACTGCAAATTTATATTTTTGTGCCGTTGTTTTTCAGCAAAATCCAATGAGAATGTGTTTTTCAATGGACATTAAAGGTGTTCAGCCCAAAAAATAAAAATTTAAAACTACCCAGGGGGGAAGAAATGCCATTTTCTTCGACTTCATTATTTTGATGAGCGCGCTCATTTTGACATGTCGCAAGACAATACATGCTTGAACCAAGTTGTGAAAATGATATTTTTTTCTCTTTTTGATATTGTATCCGTATAATTTATTTGAGAATAACAATTTACACGCTTGTAGCACTTTGGAAATAAAAACATAGATTCCTGTTGTGCACAACTGAGAGTTCCACAATTTCTTTTCACTGTAGCCTACTATTTTACTCATTTCCTATTACTACGAGGGCTGTCCCACAGAAAACCGAAATTTGGCTGTAATTTGAAAACTATTCAATAATTTCACATTTTGTAAGCGCACACTTGTAAAACACTCATTTAGGAAGATATAAAGCGGGGTGAAGAATGGATAAAGATGAATGAGAGACAGCAAGGAGATTTTGGGAAGGTAGTGATTCCGCTGAACAGAGAATGTAGAGAGTGGCCGCATGGGGCGACAGATGCTGAAATACGACAACTGATTGAAGAAAACTCACAGCACGGAGATGTGGTTGTATACACGGAGGGTTCTGTTAAACGAGGGGAAAAATCTGGATGGGGCTTCTCACCAAGAGTGAGTGGCAGACTGGTGCAGGAACAGCAGAGAGCATTATATGATATGACATTATCTAGCATGAGAATGGAGATAGAGGCAATCACTCAGGCTCTGAAATGGGTCACAACAACTCGACAAGCACATGTGGTCTTTGGCACAGACTTTCAGAGCACTCTGAGGAAGATTGAGAGACCTCAGAGCTGAATGGACAGAGCTCCTGAAGAAGACAACACTGAAAAAGATCACGTGGATCTTCACCCCGGGCCAGGCTGGAGTCAAGGGCAATGAGCGGGCTGATGAGCTCGCTGGGAAAGCAAAACCTGAAGGGAAGCTGTGCCCTGACAAACCTGAAATTGTACGTTCAGTCAGGGAAAAACGAGAAAAAGAACAAGAAGAGTCGGAATACCATCATTTTGAGCGACTTCGTGAGCTTGGAATTGGATGGAGTGCCTGCAGGAGTTCTAGACTTAGTGGGAGGAGCAGAAGGCTATGGAATCAACCTTTGCTTGGAACCGTCAGCATCTACACACTTGGAGATGTGCTTCTTCAGGGGACGGAGCGCTTATGGGGATGCCCCTTGTGCAGTGATGTTGGTCCTTCACACAAGTAAACAAGTAAGAGTAGAAAAATAAAAAGAAGAAGAGATAAGGCCAATAGATGTTTGGAAGGAAATGAGCCACTTTAGAGGACCCTCCAACCACCCACCATCTTCATGCTTTCCACCTGAGCTCTGGACCAGTGAAGATTTGACGTCCAGGAGTGAGAGAGACAGAGAGAGAGAGAGAGAAGTTTTGACTGTACATTAAAATATATTTGTATCTCTTGATAAAGAATGGGATACATTTTTTTGATGGTCGGTTAGACGTTCATAACACAGTATTGGACTCAACTGAGGGCTCACCATTAACTGATAGACCTACCAAAAGCGGCCCACAAATTGTTAGTATTTTTTTAAGAAAAAAAAAGACGAACGTGAAATTGTACAAAAATATCAAGCCAAAGTTAGCGTGATGTATAGAAATATATACAATTTATTCATAATCACCAAATAAAAAACAACAAAATTTAACAAAATTCAGAAGGAAAAATAAATGCCATTCCCTCAAGAAGTTTTCATCTCACTAGAGCCACTGTCCGCATCTGCTGCTGCTGCAATTGGTTCACTGGATGATGCTGACCTGGCTGGAAAATTAATAAAAAGAACAAAATCAGAAAGAGTGGGTAGGAAATTTTGGTGAGCAGAGTTTTATCACATACAGAAATTCCACCCATCCATCACTCTCATTATATAATTTTACAAATCAAATGCAGAAGCAACGCCCCCTAGTTAGTAGATTTGTACAGTATAACCAGAGAATTTAATACTACTGTAAACCCTCTCTGGTATAACACGAATAGCTCTAATTCGTCGGGACCGGCCTCGGTAGTTGGAGGCAGCTGTAGTTCGAGGGATCTGTAGTTCGAGGGATACATGAGCATTGTCATGGCATCTGCTGTGATAGAGAATCAAGGGAAGCAAGAAAGATTGCGTCGGAACAGAGATTTTCCTTTTTTCGGCCATTGTCCTAGATCAGATAGGTTAGATCTATGCCTTTGACTTGAAGTTTAAATTTGAGAGAATTTGAAATTGACAGATAGATTGAGAGTGAGACACACGATGAACAGACCTGCCACTCTATGAAACCTCAAAATCAGGATCTCAGGGAGAGAAAAATCGGGATTTTGTGAAAAAAATCGGGATCAGCTGCAAATCACCAAGGTGACTGCCAAAGCTGACTTTAAAAAATGTCCAGGGGTATCCATAAATTACTCGGCCTATATGCCCCCTGTGGGTCTTTGTTTGCGTGCGTGTGTGCGTGTCTGTGCGTAGGTGCGTGCGTGCGTGTTATCATTATTTTGGTGTAAATCCTGAAGCATCATGTCAAGCACTCCTAGTCCAAGTGTCTATAACCCCCCCCCCACACACACACATCAATAAATAAGTCACGAAATACATGAACTTAGGTTGACCCCGTCACGCAGAACTCACACGGCGATGTCATGTCATGTGATGCGAATGCGCGATTGAAACAATTTTACTACCGGGTCCCACTAACTGCGCGTTCACACAAAACACCCGGATGACAAACAGTCGTTCTACTTCTAGGATAACGACGGCGACCGACCGACCAAATGTACCAACAAATCTCTTATCCCTCATAATGAGTTCAGACTAAAGCAACGACAACGGCCGTATGTTACAATGTTAGTCTTGTCAGCGCAGTCACATGTAGTTGTGTAAGGATTAGAAAGACTGTCGCTCATCTGAGTGTTTGATGTGAACGCGCAGTTACCAGACCTCGGACAAAGGCTTGTTTTGAAAGTAACCGCGGAACTACGAATATTATCGATTGTTTGTAAGTCCCAAATTGTAACAGTTACCAGGCTATCATCGGAGAATTCTGAGTGTAGGCAAAGATCACACACAAATTGGGGCGAGTAAACTACTAAATATGCGGCATTGATATTTCGGGAAATAGTGCTCTGAGTTCCTACTGACAAAAAGTTCAACGGGTGCTTCCCACGATAAAGAAGAAAGCAGAGTAAGTTTTTAGAAAAATCTGGCACAACAGCAGACTTGGGACAAAAAATCAGGATACACGCGATCGAAATCTGGAAAATCGAGATGCTTGAGATTTCTTGCAAAAAAGCGTGTATATCCCGACTAAATCGGGATGAGTGGCAGGTCTGGATAAACAACGCTTTCGAGTTCGATCGGTAATGAGCCTACCGGTACCAAGACAGTTTAATCGCGCGGGTCAGTGTGAGCACCAATCGAACGGTGCCTTTTCAAAATTTTAAAAACATAAACACTTAGACAAGATAAGCTTTTATCACAATAGTAATCAACAACACACAGACAAAACAAAATACCCCCCCCCCCCTCTCCCACCAAGCGTACAGTCTTTCCCAAATAGGGGTAGGGCGGCCGATCGTGTGACGCACAGCACAACCCTTCCTCTCGCCTACTCCATACAAGTACAAGCCTAGCTAGGCCTAGGACCTAGGCAAGCAAGCGCAGAAGGTATGCGTATGCGTGTCGAGCAGAAGGTATGCGTGTCGAGCAGCGCGCAAAAGAAAGCACTGCTAGCTGCTTCTGTGTTCGGTGGGGGGGATTTTACTGACCTTGGTTTTTTTCCGTTTTAAAAAATAATTATGAGGCCTATTATTATTTTGTCACGACTGCATCTCAAAGGGCATTGACTTTAGACCTGTACGGCGGCGTAACTAGTTTGACTATTCCATGTTTGTGTTCGAGCTTGGCGTAGTTTTCTTACAAAGGTAAAGAAGAAGAAAAAAAGGGACCGCAGGCACAGTTCGACAAGTGTGTGTGATTTCGAGTAATCTGTGTTCGACCTATCCGCTTTATACTGTATACTGTTTATACAGCCCAGAGAGACCCTTGACTCGCCCCTCCAAGTATCCACACTTACCCACATGATTTCCCACAGGCTGCAGCACGTCACTTTTTCTTTTACGTTTTTTTTGGTTGGTGTTTTTCTTTCTCTTTTCAGAGGAAGGGGAGGGGGGGGGGTTTAAAGTAATAAAACAAAGTAGCTCAAAAGAGTGAACCCAGCCCTTTATAGGAAGTTCATGTACGAGTGAGAGATTCAGAGACAAACAGTTTTGAAAAAGGAGTCTTACAAAAGTGAGGTACAGAAAATGAATACATGAATATATACTGCTGCATTTCCATGGAGATTACTGTATTAAAAGACGGACGACAAAACAGTGTATAAAAATTCAAACTTGTTGCTGAAACTCCAAGTCCTTTAACAAGTGGCGTCTGTTTCTCTTAATCTTTAAACAAAATTTTGATAACAGCATGACAAGGACGATAATGATAGCTATAATATATAAGTAACTGATAATACCTCAGCATTTTTAGAGCATCCCAATAAAATATTTTCTGTCTTTTGAGGCATATTCTCCTGCAACTTTTCTACAAAGTCTAAAGTCTGTAGTAAATACAGTAGAATAAACACTTACGTTTTTTTGATTCGAGGTAAACTGGGTCCATATTCAGTCTTTTATCTGTAACGATGACATCCTTCACTTTTTTAATTGTGGTATTTTGAGAATCTTTGTTGGCAGACGGTACTGAAAGAAAGAACAAGAATAGGAAAATTGAGGATACATAGATTGCTACAATCAAGGGTCACTTCAGATTGAGGATACATAGATTACTACAATCAAGGGTCACTTCAGATTGAGGATACATAGATTGCTACAATCAAGGGTCACTTCAGATTGAGGATACATAGATTACTACAATCAAGGGTCACTTCAGATTGAGGATACATAGATTGCTACAATCAAGGGTCACTTCAGATTGAGGATACATAGATTGCTACAATCAAGGGTCACTTCAGATTGAGGATACATAGATTACTACAATCAAGGGTCACTTCAGATTGAGGATACATAGATTACTACAATCAAGGGTCACTTCAGATTGAGGATACATAGATTATTACAATCAAGGGTCACTTTAGAGATTACTACAATCAAGGGTCACTTCAGAGATGACTACAATCAAGGGTCACTTCAGATTGAGGATACATAGATTGCTACAATCAAGGGTCACTTCAGATTGAGGATACATAGATTACTACAATCAAGGGTCACTTCAGATTGAGGATACATAGATTACTACAATCAAGGGTCACTTCAGATTGAGGATACATAGATTGTTACAATCAAGGGTCACTTCAGATTGAGGATACATAGATTACTACAATCAAGGGTCACTTCAGATTGAGGATACATAGATTACTACAATCAAGGGTCACTTCAGAGATTACTACAATCAAGGGTCACTTCAGAGATTACTACAATCAAGGGTCACTTCAGAGATTACTACAATCAAGGGTCACTTCAGATTGAGGATACATAGATTACTACAATCAAGGGTCACTTCAGATTGAGGACACATAGATTACTACAATCAAGGGTAACTTCAGATTGAGGATACATAGATTACTACAATCAAGGGTCACTTCAGAGATTACTACAATCAAGGGTCACTTCAGAGATTACTACAATCAAGGGTCACTTCAGAATGAGGATACATAGATTACTACAATCAAGGGTCACTTCAGATTGAGGACACATAGATTACTACAATCAAGGGTCACTTCAGATTGAGGATACATAGATTACTACAATCAAGGGTCACTTCAGATTGGGGATACATAGATTACTACAATCAAGGGTCACTTCAGATTGAAGACACATAGATTACTACAATCAAGGGTCACTTCAGATTGAGGATACATAGATTACTACAATCAAGGGTCACTTCAGATTGAGGACACATAGATTACTACAATCAAGGGTCACTTCAGATTGAGGATACATAGATTACTACAATCAAGGGTCACTTCAGATTGAGGATACATAGATTACTACAATCAAGGGTCACTTCAGATTGAGGATACATAGATTACTACAATCAAGGGTCACTTCAGAGATTACTACAATCAAGGGTCACTTCAGAGATTACTACAATCAAGGGTCACTTCAGAGATTACTACAATCAAGGGTCACTTCAGAGATTACTACAATCAAGGGTCACTTCAGATTGAGGATACATAGATTACTACAATCAAGGGTCACTTCAGATTGAGGATACATAGATTACTACAATCAAGGGTCACTTCAGATTGAGGATACATAGATTACTACAATCAAGGGTCACTTCAGATTGAGGATACATAGATTACTACAATCAAGGGTCACTTCAGATTGAGGATACATAGATTACTACAATCAAGGGTCACTTCAGATTGAGGATACATAGATTATTACAATCAAGGGTCACTTCAGATTGAGGATACATAGATTACTACAATCAAGGGTCACTTCAGATTGAGGATACATAGATTACTACAATCAAGGGTCACTTCAGATTGAGGATACATAGATTACTACAATCAAGGGTCACTTCAGATTAACCAGAGCAAGAAACAAATTCGTAATTTCAAAACAGAATCGTGCACATTTAATTCTTCAAGACGGCTGAATTGCCATTATATTGCATTTTATATAGGTAGGGCAGGCCCCTCTTTTTATTTCAAAGAAACCTTTGAAATAAAGGCATATTACCCTTTAACAAAGCTTGAAACACTGGGCAGCTGGAAGTTTTTATAGACTCAATCAAGTTCAGCAATTTTACTGAGGATTCAACAATACGACCATCAAAATAAAAATAAAAAACCCTGAGCTTTGGTGCATTTTATAGTATTCAGAAGCCTATTATCTTTATGCTCAACTTTCTAGTCTGAGTGATTATAAGAGAGTCTATCAATGCATCAGTCAAAGGGTGATGGAAAATAATTGATGATTGAGGTGAACATTATGTTTACGTTGTGTGCCTCAGGAAAATATTAATTACCGGTGTCTGAGTCTGTGATGTAGTGGTTAGACACTTCACTGACATATATATGCAGAAGACCCAGGTTTGATTTCTAAGTGGAAAGAATTGTTATCGAGTATCTCAGTCTTTTTGCTGGTATGTTTCTATCCCTCTCATCCCTGGTTGGTTCAGACAGTCAAAGGCCCACCTCCTAAATGATCTAAATTGTATTGATAGGGGCATAAAAACATCTAAATTTAAACCAAAAATATTTTTAACAAAAATTAATTACCACATAAACCAACAACACAACATTGCAGGTTGGTTCACAAGGCAGCAAACAAATGGAATTAAATTTCTAATATTTCCAAGCATGTAATAATTCATGATGATGTATTCTTCGCTTTTCACATACCTGTAGAAGTTTCAATCTCAAGAAGTAAATCAGACCCTAGTGCGGTGATCACTTCCCCAGCCAGCACTTGGTTATTCACTTTTACCAGTGGCCTATCCGATGACAGTCCCTAAAGATGAAAAAATGATGCATTGCATGAAAGATTAATCTTTTACACAAGTACTTTAAAGTCATAATTATAAATGCTATTTGTGTAAAATGTAAAAAAATAAATTGATACTTTACATCTCAGGTAAGATTCATCTGATAGATGAGGCTTTAGCAGGATAGTAAACCTGTTTTCAACATACAGGGATTACATTTGAGCAACAAACATAAATAGAATTACAGTAATTCAGAACAAAGCAACTACCCCTGTAACTTCAAGTAATCTAACAAGTTTGTGTAAGTCAAATAAGCAAATGGCAAAGGCCACATCCTATTTTTAATACCACCACTACCATCAAGGTCCCATCAAACTCAGATAATTTTTCACAAGACTTACCAAGATCTGGACAAACGAGTCCTCCTGAGCTCCTCTTCCTATGTTTATATGAGTCGGAATATCAACCATCATGACCATCTCCTAAAAAGAATCCAGACAACAAATTATTTCCATTACTTTCAGAGTCAATTTAAAATTAAATTTCATAAACTTATTTTTCCATGGTGCCATTAAACAAAGGCTGTATTGGTGTGGAATACAGAAGTCTACTTTAGTCAACTCAAGCAAAGGGAAATACAGTATCACACGGATAGCTCGAGTTCATCAGGACCGGCCTCGGTAGTTCAAGAGATCCATAGTTCGTGGGATATCTTACAAAGATAAAGAGGAGAAAAAACAACAAAAAACGGAGCTGTAGGCACAGTTTGACAGATGTGTGGTTTCGAGTCTTAAGAATTCCACCTATCCGTGTTATACAGTGGAGTCCACTTATAACGAGTCCTGAAATAACGAGAAGTCTGTTATAAAGACACTATTCTAAGACCACGTTTTTTTCTCTTCTTTATCTTTGTAAATAAAATACTGCTATCGCAATCAGACAAACACGCTAGGCACTTATTAGCGGAATATTGCTGCTGCTGTGCACAGTGCATAGGCCAATTATACATAATGTAAAACCTCGCCAGTTGAGAAACTTGTTGGTGATCTAGCGAAACAAAGAATGGGAGAGCCCACGTGTGTCAACAATGAAAGCCAGGAGCGAATGAGTAGGGAGGGTTTGGCATGCGCAGACAAGCAAAACCCATCGCGTGATAGGCCAGCCTAGGCCTAGTCTAGATTATCTAGGCTTACCATGCCTCTCACTTCTCCGATGCGGGGATGGAGAGGTCACAGCAATGTGAAGGATGGAGCGAATGTTTGATGTGCGCAAGCGGACGCAATGCACCACAGGGTGCAGAGGGGTGTACACAGCGGGCATGTTAGCCCAGAGCCCTTTCTTTCTGATTGCCAACGCTGAGCTGTCAACATCGCTAGCGCTAGAGAAACAAACCTGATTCGATTTTTGATCAAGTATGGCCAAGAGGTCATGTTGAAACAAAATCCTCACCAGGGGAGATAACAAAAAGAAATTAACAGAACATCAAACTCATAGATTAGGCCTACTTTATTATTAAATTTCCCTGAGGATCAAGGACTGGTGATGGGTCTCATTTAAATATTGAGAAATTCCTAAGCGTCTCAAACAGCTTCTCCCAATCCAGCCAACCGTACCTGCCCGTGGTGGTCCCTGTCCTCACTGACACGGCTCTGGCGAATGGCGAGTTGTTGGCGCCAACAACCCCCCCCCGTTTCCTAGAGGGGTTAAAACAACAGGATGGGAGCAGGTGTGGCCCCACAAGGTGCAGAAGGCAGAACCCACAGATGCGTGGTAGACGCTATGCTCCTCACTAACACACACCCTACTCTCCCTTGAGTGGGTGTCTAATCTGATTGACACCTCTACTGCTTTTTATCAACACACCCTCTGTGGCTGAGAAGGTACCAGCCAGTTTGAGAGTGTCTGGGTGCAGGAGATGGACCGAGCAGAATGCCTGACTTGCTTTCTGGCCGTGAAACCTCTTAGTAAAGGCACAACGACCCAGGACGTGACGATCCAATGGCTTTCCCACTTGGCCAATACCTCATGAAAGAGTAGAAAACTTTAGCCAGTAGCCATTGGTGGCGGGGAATGGGCAACGTGAACCCTACCGGAATTACACGGTCATAGGGCAGTTAGGTCTTTCCAGTCTCATGAAAACTCCTAGTACTAGTACCCTCCTATCCTCAACAGGAATGGCCTTTTCCAATGTTGAACCCCTGGGAATTCGCAGAGATAAAGCAGTTTTGGAGCTACATGAAAGAACTAAAAGAATGTGCCCCAACCACTCAAACAGGAAACTAGTAGAAACATGGAAACAAAAGAAACGAATTCAACAAAAGTCAATCATCCATCACATCACAGAACTAATGGAGAGCCACCATCTACCACAAAACAGAAAAAAACCCAAAAGAGTCAACCAAAACATCCCTCCCCACCTTTCTTTAAAAAAGCCAATCATTACAACATCTCTCAAAGACAAGAGCACAAAATCTTCAGACCCAATGACGCTGATGCTTGCATCACATCAAACAATCGACAGCTATTCAGATGACTGGATACACGTCTATACAGATGGCTCAGCATTCAAAGGCACAACCAAAGCCGGATATGGAATACTAATACAGTACCCAGATGGAAGTTCCAATGAGATCTCTGCAGCCTTTGGAGAGAAATGCAGCAACTACGATGCAGAAATGATGGCAATTGAAACAGCACTGAAGGCTACCATCTCCGCACAGTTTTTGACACTCATCCTGGAAAAGCACAGAGTATTGTGATTTTCACTGACTCACTGTCAGTATTACAAGCCATAGACAATGACCATCATCTAAACCAAGATTTGACCCATATACTGTTTGGATCCCATCATCTGATAACGTCCTGTGGCATCAACCTAGTAATGCAGTGGGTCCCCCGACACTCAGACATACCTGGAGATGATAGAGCAGACACACTCGCCAAACGGGGATCTAGACAGGAACAACCCAACACTCCAACTTCATACAACACTGCAAAACAAATCATCAAAAGCAACAACAAGATTGGACGAACAGATGGGCCCTGGGAAAGACAGGCAGAGCAGTTTTCGAACATATGACCACAACAAAAAGGAATGACAATATCAACTGCCTTCAGAGAAAGAAACAGACCACGATCTTCCGCCTACGAACAGAACATCAGCTCAACTTCCACCTGAACAGAATAAACCCGGAACTTCCCCCAATGTGTCTCTTGTGTGACTATGCATATGAGACAGTGGAGCATCACCTATTCCACTGCACAGCACTAAATGACATCAGAGCTACCCTTCTCCCTCCGAGACCTAACATTGACAACACACTCTCTAAGGAACATTACAGCAACTGCAGCAAACCTGCACTTATCACTACATGGCATTGGACAGAAGGGCGAGAGCCCAGCTGTTGCTGGATCGATAACAACAACAACAACATTTAGATCTAGTATCTAGATCTAGATTAGAATGGACCCTAGAGTAGGATTAACGCCCTCATTCTCTATCCAACAACAAGCCTTAGGCCAAGCCATCGGAGCTCAGTCACAAGCTCGCTGGGGGCGGGGGCGTGGCCTATCTTACGCTGACACATTTTTTTAAGAGAGGGAAAAAGGCAGAGGTAAATTTTTACTTTTACACCCACACACAGATGCACTGATATGAAGGCTAAACTGCCACAATTTTTGCTGCAGAACACACGTATGGCCACTAAAACCCTTGCAAATCAATTTTTTTCATGTAAATATCAATCCTAATTGCCAAAACATCAAATCATTGTAAAATTCAGGGGGGCATGGAAACCCCCCAGTTTCTTTTTAGGTCAGGGGGGGTGCCCCCCTGAAACCTCCCATGTTGTTAAAAAGTAAGTCAAATATTACTACGTCACTGGTCCTAGTTTTGTTTTCAAACATGAATAACTCAGTAACTATTGATTTGCGGCAAAAATGAAGGCCATATTCGTGTTCAGCATGCAGAATACTACTAATCTAGAAAAAAAGTATAACAAACCTGTACATGAGATGGGTGTATTAGTAAAAAAAAATGGCCGGCACTATTTCTCCGAACGTTCGGGAAAATAAAGCTGGGCACGATTTCTCCAAACGTTCGGGAAAATAAAGCTAGGCACTATTTCTCCGAACGTTCGGGAAAATAAAGCTGGGCACTATTTCTCCGAACACACTTTCGGATATTATATATAGAGTATAGGCATACCAAAGATTGTTCGTATGCAATATGGTTCAATCGGTCCAAAAAATGTCCGCAGTAAATATTTATATAAAGAAATGCTACAGTTCCAAATAGTTTTTCACTACAGATATGACGTGTTGCCTATGAAGGGTGCTGCTTTTAAACTTAATGTGTTGTGTTCACTCGTGTGCTGTCTAGATCTAGATCTACAGAGGGTTATTGATAACGACACATAGAACTAGCTTCTGCGTTCGTCACGGCCACGACCAATCAGTCGTGGCTCGATTTTTTGACATTTTTTGGTCGGGGAATAAAAAGTCAAATTTAAAAAAAAAGAAAAAAAAGAAAGAAACCGAACCTCTTTACTTTTGAAAGAAGTTCACTTAGCTTCAATTAGTCTCTTTCTCACTTGTTGTCACCACGTTGATTTGTTGAATACGTTACAGTTACTTTTATTTTTCCCTCTTTGACTCTTTGTGGTGTTTAATTTTGTTAGTATGCAATTTTTTTTTCTTGTTATTGTTCTGATGTGTTGTTTTTCTATCAATTTTTTTTGGTTGGGGAAAGGGGAGATGTTGCATAGTGTAAAACGTCATTTAATTTGATGTTCCTACCTTCATTAGATTCTAAATATATATGTATAATATAGATTTAAATGTTTTATGTTAGAGCATACGTTCCACCAAAACCGATTACATGTACTGACACTGGCAGGCCCCTTAATGTGTGTGATTCCATAATTTACTTGTAATATCCTGTACTTTAAAACAAATTTACGCACTTTTAGGGTTAAAACAGGCAATTTTCTTCGGACAGGTTGACACACACGTACCCTTATTTGTTAATTTGTGTGGTTGTTTATGGGCTGTTCGACTAATTTTGATTTAAAATTCTGTTGTGAAACCTTTCTTTTTCACGTTTTTACACTGATCGAAAAATCTCTAGACTAGCTCTTGAAAATTGAAATGGATAGAGACCCAAAAATTTGCTCCTGTGTGTGTGTGTGTTTTTCGGGCTTTATTTCAGCCTTTATTCAGTAACAGTTCAAAGTATACAAAAAAAGAAACACAGGATCCATTCACTCCAGTGCTCATGAGTCGTTCCTCTCTTTCAGTTTCACTTATTCATTCAATTCCCGTGTTCTCTCCCGCGGCTCATCCCCGTCCTCATGACTTTCACACCCCACCCCCTCCCTCCAGGCACACACAAAAAAATCTCACTCATTCCCTTGCACCCTGCGAACCATGAACAATAATATAGGCAAAACACTGCCTTAGCCACATTCCTTTCGTTCGTGAGCTGTGGACCAGGCCAGGGGGTCAGTGTCGTCTTGTAGTTGCTGTCGCCTGTGGATACACTCGTAAATTCTTCCTTTCACCCGCTCTGTCACTCACATTGTCTCTCCATCCACAACTCAGCTCGTCCTACGTTCAAAAGTTGCCCACTGATCATGTTTAGTTAGTGTGTGTATAAGTTTGAGTGTGTACATGTGCATGATGGTGGTGGGTGTGTGGTAGGGCATTGAGTGGTGGGTGGTACTGAAGGTTGTATGTAGGCGAGCTTGCCATGCGGTGTTCCTTCCCAGACCAGAGGCAGAATGAAAATTGGCGCCGAACTCTCGCAATAAATAGAGGCAAAAAATCACGAGACCGGAAGCCGGAAACAGTTAGGAGAAATAAAGATCGGCACTAGTCTAGATCTAGATCTATTTCTCTGAACATTCGGAGAAATAGTCGCTTCGAAAAAAAATACCAAGGCAGCTGCAGCATCTTACCGTAGGGTACAGTATCTTTGGTTCAGTGTCACGTACACGGTAATCGGGCATGTAGCCCTAAGTTAATCACGTAGTCTCAGTGTCACGTAGACACTCCTAACTACAAAATCACTCCCTCCTACTCCTAAGACAAGATTCAAGAATTCAAGATAACTGTACTCTCTTCTACTAGATGTAGATATAGATCTAGATCTAGATCTAGATCTAGATCTAGTACTAGTACTTCTACATTGACATTATAATTATAGTACAGTACAATTCCTGGGCATCAGGCAGGGGTGAATGAAAAATAACATCTAGAATCTAGATCTAGAGTCTAGATCTAGATCTAGATCTAAATCTAGTCTAGAAATCCTGAGAAAAGAAATTGTATTTTCTTAAGGCAGGTTTAAGTTGATGTTGGCCATCATTTCTAGATCTAGCCTACCTCGTATTCTTCTCCAAAAGGCGCATCCATCATGTTGCTTTGTTTATAGAGTCTATCTTCATGTGCTTTAGTATTGAAGAGCTCTCTTCAGTTGTGTTGTGGTTTTCGCAGTTCGTTCTTTTTTCTTTTTTTCAGAAATAATATCCAAATTGTGTGTGGAGAACAACTTGTATAATTTCTTTTCCAGACTAGGAAGAAAAAACAAAACAGGGGAAAATTAAAGGCTTATAATATCAATTTACAAGCATTTGAACTTGGGAAAGAAACCGATAATATAAAATTTGTTGCCAAACGCACGCAATACTTGAATTTGGGCGTAGACTTTATTAGAGGCGGGGTGGTAACCAGAGTAGAGGGCTGCCGTTGAGAAGTCGGATTGGAGGCAACTTATGAGTGGACTTTTAAGTTTGTTGTAGGGATCTGCCTGTTTGCTCATCGTTCCTTCTCAAGCAAATATTACAAAATAACAAATGACATTTTCAGTGACTATTTTTCTTCCAAACAACGAGCGCTTCGTCGACAAGGCCTAGCTTTAATATTATGGCAGTACGTTGTATTACTACACCAAAGATGAACACAATTTGCTTACGTCACACGCAACAGGAAGTCTGATTGTTGGCTGTCGAATAAGTAACAAAACAACAGCAAGGCTTAGAGGGGCCTACTTAGAATTGAGAATAGCCTACCTACAGGTTCACTGGTGGTCACAAGTGACTTTGTGGGATTTTTTTTTCAGTCGTACCTACGTTTCAGAATAAAGGTCACAATGAAGCAGTCGAGACAAATTTCACCATTTGATTCGAAGGCGTTTACATGCTGTTGCTGTTGTCATGTGAGAACAGGAACTCTCATCTACGGAATATTTACAGTGGTAGGTTTTAGTTTCCGCTTTCGTCAGCTGTATTTATACTGGGATCAAGAATCTAGAAATCTAGATGTACATTCTAGATAGATATCTAGATTTTTCTAGATCTAGATCTAGATCTGACCTCTTTGAACATTAGCAGACTGCCACTAGATCTACTCCTGTGTAGAAAGGGGGGGGGGGGTGCAGGGGCAGGGGGGGTTGGCACTTTTTCGGTAGTTCGCAACCCACCCCGCAATCCGCAATTGGTATTCGCAGGTCTTAGCCCCAAGACCCAAGAGTATGTTTTGCAGTTGTTAGGTTTGATATCTAAGCTCGCCGCACATCAACAAGATGTAGACTTAGTAGGCTCAAATAGGCCACCTCTATTCTCACCCCGGGTGAGAATAGCGTAGGCGAGTCTTTTGGCTATTCTCACCCGGTGGGTGTTCACTGTTATGTTATAGCCTAGGCCAACCAGTGAAGCTTTCACCCTGAACCACAGAATTCTACACTGTAATAACAGAATTGTAGAATTCTGTACCACGAACAAACGTTCTAGATCTATTACTACTGTTAGTGTTAGCCTAAAAGCGTGCAATTTTGTCCGTGGGCAGTGGAGAAAGAGAGAGAGAGAGGAGTAGCGCGAGAACTTCCGGGCAAAACAAAATGGCGACCCGCGTAGTTCGGCTCGATTCGGAAAGTTAAATAGCCGTAGCATCTTTGTAGACAACCAAATTAATTTAGTTTTGTAATTTAACATCATTCTTTAACTTTATTTTGGTCAATTTGATCGTCCACACCGATAGACAGTATTCAGAAAGAGACAGAGAGAGGGGGAGGGTGGAGGAGTAGATCTTGCGACAACTTCCGGGCAGAACAAAATGACGACCCGCGTAGTTCGGCTCGATTCGAAAAGTGAAATAGCCATAGCTTCTTTGAAGACGATCAAATTAGCTTACTTTTGTGCTATAACGTAATTTTTTCTTGGCTTTTATCAATTTGATTATCCACACCGATTAGGGTTGGGTCGGGCTTGCAAAATTAGCGTCCGCGAGTAACGAACTACCCGCTGGCATTACCCGCAAACGAGCGGACGGGTAACAAACTGTCCATTTGTGAAGAGTAGTTCGCTACTCGCTACACATCGGACAGAGACAACAGTTCGTTGAGCGAGCGAGCGGACGGGCGGACCGAGAGACTCCATGCATTCGAGCGGGCCGGCGGACGGACGGATGGGAACGACTCCTTCCATTGCCTACAACTTTTAAACCCCCCGCCCCTCCCCCCCTAAAAAAATAATTAAAAAATCACCCTCCTGCCTCACATTGTAGCTAGGCGTTCATGACGGAAATTTCGGCCCCCCCTCCCCCGGCCTTTGAGATAATTGGAACGTACACAGTGTGCCCCACGCACGAGGTGAAAGGCGAAAGGTTACACACATAGTACTACGTCACCAGCCTCTCTCACTCCCTGTGGCACCGCTAGTGGTTTGAAACATCAGACCTAATTAACAAACAATAGACGACGGGTCTAATCTCGCGTCGAGTATCTCGTCTGCTAGAGTTCGTCCGTTCGCCCGCCCGCCCAGTGAATAAAATTGTGGAGCGGACCCAAAAAATGAACTGGCTTGAGGTCCGCAGTCCGCTCGCTGAGAGAGTCAAATTGTGGAGCAGACCCAAAAAACGAACTGTCTTGAAGTTCGCAGTTCGCTCTCATGGCCGTCCGTTACCCGTTCGCTCTGACTGAGTCCGCGAGTAACGAACCTGTCCGTCCGCTCGCCCCAACCCTAACACCGATAGACAGTATTCCGAAATGAGAAAAAACAGGTCTTGTTTCACACCGGGTGAGAATAGCCTACGGTGGCAAGTCTCACCCGGGGTGAGAGGTAGATCGTATTTTTATTCTCACCCCGGGTGAGGATAGCCACTTCCGTTCAAATAAGGGGGGTGGGAGCCCCCGAAAAGGCACCGGGGGGGTTCACCCCCTGCTAAAGTAAAAAAACAATAGATAGACTAATCTAGATCTAGATCTAGACTAGTTTGCGACAGTTTTTAGTGCCAAAAAAAGTATTCCCGGCAGATGGTCTTGCTAATCTTCAATTTTACCCTAGATCTAGATCTTTCTAAGTTGAATGTCATTTCAGTCAATTCAGTTTGTCAAAATTTCCAGTCATCCTAATCACCACATTTATAGATCTCTAGATCTAGACAAGAGATTCAAGACTACATGGAGACCCCACATGCGATTACACGCAGGGCGTAAACCGGGCTACGATTGGCTGAACCTGTGGGTACTCTGGGAATTCCCGGTTTCGGTCTTGCGCCTTTGGCGGTCTTCTCACAGCGGGTTGAGTGCTCATGGAAGAAGAAAAAGAAGAAGAATTGAGGAGGAGGAGGTGTAGATGGAGGAGGAGAAATAAAGAAGAAGGAGGAAGAGGAAATGAAGAAGAAGAAGGAGGAGGGAGGAGAAGAAGAAGCAGGGGGACGAGAAGGAGGAGCAGGAGGGAGTAGAAGAAGAGGAGAAGGAGAACAAGAAGAGGATCATCATCATCAATGCCTTTCACCACCCCTGGCAGGGTATAGGCCACATACAAGCTCCTTCCATTTATCTCTGTCCTGAGCCATCCTTCCAAGCTCGTTCCAAGTGAGCTTCATTTGTCTCATGTCCCTTTCCACGCATCTCCTCCATGTTTCCCGTGGCCTACCCCTGCCTCGTGCTCCCTGTGGGTTCCACTGCAGTGACTGTCTTGTGATGTTTCCGCTGGGCTTTCTTAAGGTGTGTCCCATCCATCGCCACTTTCTTAGTCCTATTTCTACTTCTATATATCCTTTTGTCCTGTCCTTTCCCACAGCTCTTCATTTCTTATTCTATCCTGCCACTTAATTCTTAAAATACTCCTCATACATCTGTTGATGAAAGTCTGGACCTTATTCAGTACTGTCTTCGTTGTCTTCCAAGTTTCGCAGCCGTAGAGGAGCACAGACTTGACATTGGAGTTAAAAAGTCGAATCTTGGTGCGCAGTGAGATGTTGCTTGCTTTCCAGACTTTTGATAATTGCTTGAAGGCTGACCTTGCCTTGGCGGTTCTTGCTTTAACATCTGCCTCGGTTCCACCTTTACCATCGATGACACTTCCAAGATAGGTAAAGGAGTCCACTTCTTCAAGGGGAGTGTCTTCCACTGTCACAGCAAGACGAAGAGGATGAAGAATTATAAATATAGAATAAGGAGAGGAAGAAGAAGGATCTCTAGTAGTAATAATTGTTACGAAGGGGGGACTTTTTCGATTGTTACCCTACCTCGGGAAAGGAGACAGGGAGAGAGAAAGAGGGTGGTGAGAGCGCAAAGAGTAGCCTACTGTAATCCTTAAATATAATGTATTCATAGGTCACAGGTTCAGCCAATCGTAGCCCAGTTTACGCCCTGCGTGTAGTCGCATGTGGAGACCCTTTGTTACTCAATGTATGATGGGTATTCAAATTCAGGTTATCTCTTCTCGAGGGAATTGTCATCACCGCCCACTTTTTCTACTGTGCTGTCAGTGATGGACAGAGATTTATTTTTATAAATTTAGTGCCAGGTGTTTAGCAGTAGATCTAGATCTAGATTCTACTAATTCTAGATCTAATTTACCTGAACTTGTTTGAGTTTTTTTTGGCCCATACTATAGGCCTACTCACCACCAGTCCAGTGGAACTGTAACTTGTTACTTGGTGTTTAGTCTTTCCAGCGTCTGTGCTGAGATAGGAATCTTTTCGGCAACCGATTATGTCGGACGTGCCGGGCAGGGGGCCGGGGACACTCAGTGTGTACTGTCAGTGTACAGTGAGTAATTCATTCACCTGTCATTATTTTTAGTCCCTACAGTGAATGTTTACTCAAGTTGACCGATGGGTAGGCTTAACAATAGATTTTCAACTGCTGGTGAGAGAAGCGTGATCCGTTTATAACTTAAGCCCTGCTCACAACTCATGCACAAATATTGTGTGAGGTGACTGGTCACTGTTTTGTTTACACCTATTTCTGTAACAAAGTAAAAATGGACATTAACTCACTCAATACCACAACCGCAACTGTTGCAGGTAAAGTAGCTCCAACGCTGTGATACCACACCCGCAACCCTCGCAGTTCGCACTTTGGAATTTTTTTCTCACGTTTACTGTACTGGTTCATCTTTTTTCGTAGCCCATTCAATTATCTTTCATTAGAAAGAAACGAAACCGAAATTGGACGAACGCAAGTTGAGTTATTGATTTTTACGACAATCGCCCTTAGAACTGAATTTACTAGTACGTTTCCTACAATGGTAGATCGCTTCTTTGACCGTTTTCGAACATTTGACAATGAAAGTGACTCAGAAACCAATGAATTGGTCAGAGATTGTTTATGACGAACTGGGTGTAGAAATTTTCAAAGAAGAGTAAGGTTTAGTAGGGCCCCCAAAACCTAGATCTAGGGTTGCAGTGTTGGGGAAGGGCGTGAGTATGAAAGGCAAAGAGAACGCCGGTTTTGACCTATTTTTGAAAACTTGTTCCAAATTTCAAGTCTCTATGTTAATTAGCAAAAGCACAGGGATTTTTAAAAATTACCCTTAAAATGGCTGGTACACAGGGAATAGCGACCCAAAAAATGGCTGGTAGTGAGTGAGTTAATGTGAACTTGCAACAGAAGCGTCACTCATTCTCCGAGTGGTGGCAACCCATGTGTTTGTTTTACCATGGCTCTCTTGGTCTTCATCGTCTTCCATAATATTTCGTTTATTTTACCCTTGCACAAAATCAGCCACAAAAAGAAAGCTTACCCACAAAACAACACAAAAAATTCCTTCTTACATGACCTACCCCGTGTTTTCAAAACAAAAACCCCTTTGAGTTAGCCTTATGGCAGTCTTAAGTCTTAGGTCAGCCCCAGTTTGGACCTCAGAAGAGAAGAATGGTTTGCTTTCTTCATTTTGATCAGTCCTGCCTAAGACAGCCACCTGTGTTATACGGCCACTTTTCTCCTGACAATGGGTGGCCGTTTTACACAAGTGACTGTATATATATAATCTAAAATCATTGAAGTAAATACAGTAGTATTGTGCTGGACGAATACAAGATAGAGTGAGAAGTAGTGGAACCAACAAGAGTAATAAATTATAAAAATCTCTGAAGGTTATAAAATTGTTCACACCACTTTAATCAATATTTGTTAATCATGAGTAGCTCAAGGGCCAATGGCTCTCGTGGAGCAGAAGATGGCATTGCAAGAAATCAACAGGAGTGAGGCCCAAGCTCAATGAGCTCCTCTTCTCCTTTTCGAAGTTCGAAACATTTTGAATGGGTATATGAAGTCATCACATCACAGCTTGTAATGTAGTGTAGGGTAAGGACCTACAATCTTGTTTTGAAAAAACCCCACCCCAAAGCTGTCAGCAGCCATGTCCATGACATTCATTAGCATGTTGGATGCAGTGTGAGGTGGGGCTGGGACCAATTTATAATAAAATGAAAAATCATGATTCAGCACACTGGACGCAACACAAATATAAAGAGACAGACACACACCCACCGCTGAGAATCACTGGCTTGGGTGAATAGTTTTGGATGAATGTTGCTGTGAATATTGAATTAAAGGGAAAGTTGCTGATGGATGAACTTATGTTTGAAAAACCATTCGCACACGTTGAATGACATGAATATTAACTTCACTTCTTGAAACATCTTCAAAATGGCAAAGCACTATTGGTAACCCTAGCCAAGTGCGGAGTTATTACTTTTTCTTGCTTTTTTTTTTAACACTGACTTAAAAATGTCGTGCAGGTAGGTTGTTTTCCTTTGTAGACTCTGAAGAGGCAACATGACTCACTGAGTTGGATGGAGCTTTTTGTACAAGAAAATTATGTCATACAATGCCGACTTCCAAACATTCAAACTTTCATATGTACGCTCAACTCATGAACTCACATCATTACTTCTTAAAAGCTTAAAAGTATGATAAAATGCATGCCAGTACACAAGCCACACAATACTAAGTCAAATGTAAATGCCAACTAAAGTATCTTGTGCATCCACCTCTGTCCATTCCCCACTATGACTATGAGACTGTTTCCCTCATTCAACAGGATCATTCATTGCTGGTGGATTGTAATATTGGATCATAAAAATCTCTTGTAATTTGATGGTAAAATAGACTAACAACTATAGACTATAGCTTTGGGTAGAAGTAAGAAGTCTTTCTGTAATTAGAAGATTGTGATGCAATAGAAACACACTACGACAGAATCAAATCTAAATTAGAAATGCTTTTTTCATGCATCTTTTACACTGCTGAAAAATGATTAAATATTCAGTTATAGCTAACCTTCAGTTGGGTACTGTTATTTTTCTTTTCACTTTTGCTGCTGTATAATATTTATATATATATAGTACCAGTAGACTTTGATAAAGGACTTCAGGGGGGCTCTCGTGGCCCAGAGGTTAAGGTGTTGGCCTCTCATTCAAAGGTCCCGGGTTCGATTCCGGGTAGCGACCGAAAAATTTTCTTCCCTAAATTTGTCTGCTTTCACCTCATTTCCTGCTCTCTAGCAATGTTCTGTCGCCTGCTTTCGTCTCCTCTTTCTGCCCCCTCACCTCCTTTGCCCCTTCCTCTGGACTCCTGATTCTTTCTGCAGCCTTTCTACTGCTACTCCTTCGCTTCTTCTTACTGCTGTCTTTCAGCCACACCCCTGATCTTCTGGTAGGAAAATCTACACCTAGCCTTCTTGGACAAGGGCGAAAAATCTCGGAGGGCCCGTGTGCAAGTTGCGCCCGTTGAAGATCCCTTGGTGGTCCAAAATCGATAAGGCTTCGGCCGCCACCCGGGCAAAATTCAAAATTTCCTACCAACTGAAAATATTAGGTGTGTCCCGCGCGCACATATGACCTTATGCAGTTGCGAGCGCCATAAAACACTTTACAAAAACAAACAAACAAAAGGACTTCAGTAATGATTTTGTTTTTCGTTTTTCCTTTCAGTTGGTGCACCTTCTGCTTCTTGGGCTGTTCATTTTGGCTGCAATTCATCCAGATGTCCTTAGATCAGCAAACCAACAACCATATGATGGAATTGTTGTTGTGCAAACAGAAAGCGGAGAATTTTTTGAGAGAATTGGACACCCTTCTCTGGATGAAAGGTTTAGTAAAGGTATGATAGTTAAGTTGCTGGGTTTTTTTTTATCGTTGTTCATATGGCATTTCTTTCATACATGGACTTTTTATTTATATCTATTTTAAGGTAATTTCAGTAGGTGGCTCTTGTTACTCTTGATTTTCTGAGAATGGAACATAACTCTTCCCTGATCACTTTGCTGTTCAAAGGAAAGTTGAGATGGGCATGGATTTTTTATTTCCCAAAGTAAATTGCATGTGGTCATGTTATGATAAGACCTGTGGGTTGATAGTGTTCAGTATTGCTTTTTATCCCTTTGATCTCTTTGTAAGACTTCAGGACTTCCAAGAGTGATCTAGTCAGGCTGTATGGCGATATAATTGAAAAAGATAAATGTGGAGGTACAATTTTGAGATATTATGATGAAAAATTTTACTTATCACACATTTTTGTAATGTCATTCTCATTCTCTCCATAGATAACCTGTGTGTTGCGTTTGCAATGACTCTGGCCTGGATCATGTCTGTTCTTGCACTCATCTATGGTGTTGCACGGGTTTGTACATATGTTTTCTGTAAAGAATAATTGAAGAAACATGATGGGGATGTGACAGTAGAAAGTGTAGATGAGAGGAGAGCTAAGGAATTGAGATATTTGCTGTGTTTGCTGTTTTCACAAAAATTGATACCATGAAGAATCTAGAGATATGTTTTCGTTCCTGTCCATTTATTCTGCAGCTCAGTGTGAAAACTATTTTTGTGAAGGCACAGTTAGGAATGGCAAAAGAGAGGCATATATATTTATAAAACTAAACGGTTTTCGGAGATCTGTCGAAGCTACAGAAGTTACTATAACACAGAAAGTATGGAAATTTACACAAGTTGTCCATAATAGCACCAAGTAGTGCCTTTTAGCACTTTGGTAGTCCAACAATTAATGTATTTAAAAAAAAATGTTTTTTGATCATACCGACCGTAAACGGAGGAGGAAATGGTACAAATGGAACAGCCGCGAGCCCAATGTCTCGCAAAGTCTCGAAGTCGTTCGCTGGATAGACAAAAAATGCGTGCGTACAGCTAAAAAACACAATAATGCAATTATTATTAATAAACTTAAACAAACGGTATTAATACTAAACATTATAACCATTTTTGTGTTTTAACATTTAGGGACTTTAAGAGTGGCCGCTCTAAGGTTGTGGGTTCAAATCCAGTCAGGGGCCTGACATTGTGTCTTGGGGTACTTTTCACGACTTTTCCTCTCTACACCTAATTGGGAATAGGTACCTGGCTATTGACAGGGAAAGATATTGTCGGATTGTTAGTGTTTGAGCACGTGAAATATGCAGCTTGCACTCCCAGGAGACCAAGAATCTTTCTAAGGGTTCTAAGGTCTGCTGGGGTAATTATAGTTGTAAAGCGCGTAGAGCATGCTATAGCGTGTGAATATGTTTTATATAAATGCAATTACTATTATGTTTGTTTTTCAGAACTATGCCAGTTACCTGATGCCATGCTTCTGTCTGCAAGTCTTTGATTTCTGCCTGACCTGTCTGACTGTGGTTGGCTGCTTCACCTATGCTCCCAATATTCAGGAGTGGATCAGACAGTCTGGACTGGTGAGAATCTTTTTCTTTGAAGACAAAAAAGGCAGTTTATGTTTAGTGTGCTTATAATGCTTCATTGTCTATAAGGTATGTGGCATTGATGGCCTAGTGGTCAGGCTCTTGGACTTCCAGCTGTAAGGTGGTGATATTTTTGTCAATGTAATATGCATAGAGCATTTCTTAGAAAATGGAAATAAGCAGCATAAATGCTATACTATTATTATTATTATCTCTAAAATGTTTACTCTTTTAATTTTCTCTCTGAATATGTGGTGGTTCCAAAACCAAAAGAAATGAGGTAGTGTGGCTCTAGAGTTTCAACTTTTATCATGCATCTCCTTGAAACATGAAGACCACCTCTTTACTCTCGCTCACTCGCTTTCTCTTTCTCTCTCTCTTGCTTCCCCGTCTCTCCCCCCCCTCTCCCGCTCCCTCTCTCTCTCTCTCTCTCTCTCTCTCTCTCTCTCTCTCTCCCTCTCTCCCTCTCTCTCTCTCTCTCTCTCTCTCTCTATCTCTCTCTCTCTCTGTGTGTGTGTAAGTGTGTACCAGAAACTAAATTTTCAAAGTAGCTGTATGCCAAATGTATCTGTTCCTTTTGAAAGGCCTATATCCAGTGAGCATTTTGGTACCATTCTTTAAACTCTCAGTTAATTTTTAAGAAAATGGTAGTTGTTTAAAATTTGATCAAATTTGTTAAAGTCAGTCACTGGCTGCAACCCCATGTTTGACAGACAATAAAAGAATACCAAGTGCACTAAACATCTCCACATTAACAGAGTACAATCCCTATAACATATATGGAGCCTAATTTTTTTCTAGACTGTAAGATCATTACAAATCAGTATTTTATCACCTCAAACACGATGATCTGTCGTTATTTCGACAAAAACACCGAGCGTTGACCCCGCCGGCGCCGCACCAGCCTCCGCGGCGGGTGAGTCGGCTCTATACTGTAGTGTACCCCGCGTGCGGGCTCATATGCTTTCCGAGTCTCGCAGAAGGATTGATGCAAAATAATTCCAAGCTAATTACTTTTCTTATAGAAAATAAACTGATCTTTTAATTGATACCTGTTTTGAGCCGTTATTTTACATATTTCGTGTAAAAAATGATCTTTGGAAACTTTGACGGTATTTTTAAAGGCTTTCTATTTAAACGCCAAAGGCCAAAATTATACCACTGGAAAGCCCGTTTAAAGCTCTACAGTTCTCCGCCAATGAAAAGATGGTATTTAATCATCCTACGTTCTGCGAAGCATTTGAATGCACGCGTGTCAATTTTTTAACCTGCTGACCACGCATTCCGACCGCGAGGGGCTTCGCTTTCCTCGGCGATTCTCCAGCTCCTAATAATCGGACATATAAACAACTTACACCATTGTAATGAGGAAAAGCTGAACTTAAACTAGATGTAGGGCATTTGGTGTTTTATAGCGAAAGAGCAAAGAAACAGCGATCGGAATTACCCCGATTTCACCGATACCGCGCGGTCGGAAGGCTGCAAGTGCCCGCGAGGCCATGTTTACGCTACCTACTCTCTCTCTCTCTCTCTCTCTCTCTCTTTCGCTCAGGCACTGATTAACATAATATGAAACTGTTATGAAAATGTGGATGTGATCCCAGTTCTTGTAGATTGCAAAATTCATTTGGTATTTAAATGTGCACAAGAAGAAGTTTCACTACCTCTTTTGAATTACTTTTTTGTGGATCAGTGATCTCCTGTGCTCTGTAAAGAGAGCGCTTGAAGTAAAAACAGTGCTATTGTATTCAAGAGAATTGTTCCACTTCTGAGATTAGTTCAGTCATTTGGGACAGCGTCCAATTCTTGCTCTGTCAGCTCGATTACAATTCTCGCTTTGTGTTCTTGAGGTGGTATCAGTTCCGAGAGATTTACCTGCGTGTTTCACTTTTGTATGATACCTTTTCATTCGTACTCAAAAGTCAAGTATTTTGAATTTTATGAAGGCCATTGGCCTTTATGGCAAATTGTAAAGTGAAATCGTACTATTAAATTTTTATTGCTATTTATAAGAGTTGTTTTAAATTGAAAATATATTTACACCGAATTTTAATATTTTAGCATTTTAAAGTCTAATAGTTAACCAATCGTGTGGTGAACTTTTGCGAAAGTAAACAACTTGTGTTTCGCGCGCTCATATAACCTTACGCAGTTGCGAGCGCCGTAAAACCCTTTACTACTATTACTACTCAAAAGTCAAGGATGAAGGAAATATAAACAAATTAACATTAAACCCAATGCCATTATATCAATGCTTTATATACATGGGTATCATGGTATCATGCTTTGTAGGAAATTGTATTACGTCTGTATGTGTCTGGTGAAGAGGGGGAACCTCGTAGGTTTCTTATTTATTTCATGTTTTTTTGGCCTATCCAAGGTTATATCTAGCAGGTGGTTGGAGGGTGCCATTGGTAGGTCCAACTTGGTTTCTTTCCCTCTTTTGTTTATGTCTGCCTGTCTTATTTTTTCCTTCCCTCTATATATGACTGTTATCACATGGATGTTCCTTGCTGTACTCAAACACAAAGGTTATGTTCATGAACACTGAGTCTGTCGCTTCGGAGAACAGGCTGTATAAATGGTCAGACATGTCTCAAACCAGCTCCTCATGGAGACAATTAGCAGGAAGACCCTGGGGAGGACGCTGGAAAGGAGAGATGAGCAGCTATGGACATGTGCCGCCTGCTATGATTTTAGCTCTGGACCCAAGTAAATCCAAGCAAGCAAGTAAGGCTGTATTGTTTTGAGCATTTTTACATAGTCTGACTTTCCCATTGCTTGTATCCGCCCACAGGAGAATTCTCCAGGCTTCAAGACCATCGAGTGCATGGATCGTGACTACGTGATGCTTCTGTTTGTTACCTGCCTCATCATGGTTCTCTCCGTCAAGGTAAGACCACACGCATTCAGAAGTGGAACGTCGACATTTTGGGCACTCCAAGCTGGGCCAGCATTCAATTGCTTAGAGGATTTTTTTGGGAGGGGGTGGGGAAGGGGCTTTCTGAAAGGAGACCTTTCTTACTGCCTTTCTGTTTGGTTTTTTTTTTTTTTTTTTTTTCCTTGTGGGTTCCAACGAATTCAATAAATTTGTGCAGGTGGTTGGTGGGTGCTCTGGTGTGGTCTGCTTTTTCTTTCCAATCAAACATCTATCGTCCTTATCATCCCTTCTTCTTTTTTATGTTTGTTACTCTCTTGTAACACTTCTAATTTTCTGGCGCTCATGTGGCCTTATGCAGTTGCGAGCGCCGTAAAACCTCTACTAAAACAAAAACAATAAATTTGTTTCATTGTATGTGTACTAAAAATTGCGTGTAAAGATTTAAAAGAAGTACTCAACACCTTGCTCAATGTATGCTATATAAGATTGTTCTTACTCACAGTAAAAATGTTCATTCTCTTTGATATGTTACTGTAGAGCTTATTTTACATTCACTAGAGCTTGGAATAAAATCCGAAAATGCATCATGTGATACCGAAAAATACCTTTCAAATGAACATTCATGTGAGTGAGTACACACATCCACACACAAAAATATACGTTCAGCCTGTCCAAGTACAAAATTACACGTTCAATCGACATGCTTACCTAACACATTATGGACAATGTATGCCTAAAAGTTGCTATGAAACAGTTCAGTCCAAATTATTTTTCATATGCCTGTATAATTAAGTTTGCGGCTTGACTCATGTAGCCATCAGCCTTGAGATTGTTCCTGCTCACTCTCTCTTGTCCCCAGGCCTATCTGATTGGGATGGTGTGGTCTTGCTACAAGTACATCCAGCTGTATGTTGCCTCCCGCAGTGTTGTCAGGGAATACTCTGTGGACCCAGACACTGAGGTGAGGGCACTCACAATTACAAAGTTCTTGTGGGTGGTTGGCGGGTACTCTGGTGTGGTTTGCTCCTTCTTTCCTATAAAAAATCTATCGTCTTTATCTCCCCTCCTTCTTTTTAATGTTTGTTACTCTCTTGTAACATTTCTAATCTTCGGCACTTATATGACCTTATTGTGTTGCAAGTGCCGTAAAACTCTTACAGGAACTACAAGAACAAAGTTCTGTCTTTTTCCTTTTTCAGTTACTAAGACCATGAGGCCAGAAACCAAATGTTGTATCTCCTCTATCAAAATTGTAAGATATATTTGGAGTCGTTGTCAAGATATTCCAAGAATTCCATTAGAAAAAGCGTGACATATTGTGGAACTCAAAATTTTTGTTAGTAAAATTTCTCAAAACTGGGTACTGTATAACTGAGCAGATAAAACTTTGTAATTCGGGGGTAGCGTGTTGGCATGCTTATATACCATAGAATGAATAAAGTATTATCTAGTTCAAGGCTTTTGATCTAAATGTTACAAAACTAGCAGACTTTTTTCTTGCTAAGATTTTCATTGGAGGGAGGAAGTCAAAATGTTGATTAAATATTTAGAAAACTTCACGAGAGATGCAACCAAACCTCATTAAACCGCCAACTGTTATTTGGTGGTATAATAGGGTTCTAATGCCGTCTTCTGTTAAATAGCCATAGTTTCCCAACGGCAAGGGAAACGATTCTGCTGTGTTAACTTTGTTGGAAAGTGTCTTTTTGATGATGAATAGCATGTATTTAGAGGGGAGCTTGTTCATTTCTCTCTCTCTCTCTCTCTCTCTCTCTCTCTCTCTCTCTCTCTC